>NC_056741.1:1178309251-1178480154 GCF_019279795.1 Protopterus annectens | reverse complement strand
TTCCAATTGACCTCTGGGGTGAAAGTTTGTTTCCCCAGGAGTCCTTTTGCGGAGCCCCCCACATCATGTAAGATTAGCAGGGGTACCCTTGGGGCAAAAACTTGGGTTCCCCAGGGAATGGGTTTTGAGGGCTTCCCAAATCATCCTTTTTAATTTTTAGGATTAAATAAAAAAAATTCCCCCGGGGATAAGTTTTCCCAAAAAAGGGGAAAAGGGGGGGCAGAGGGGAAATGGGTTTTGGCCCCGGGGCCTTTCTCAAATTTTCCCAAAAGGGGGACATTTTCGGGGGTTACCATCCCCTTCCCCTCTTTCACCGGGCATTGTTCTAAAACCCCCTTCACCATCGGGGAAGTCTTTTTCTGAAGAGGGGGGCCCTGAACTAGGGTATCTAGTTGCTCTTCTGCCCACTGTCCAGACATAGCAGATTGTGTCAGCTGCAAACCAGAGGTAACAAAATATGGCACTCTGATGGGGATGGAACCAAGTGGGAGCCTGCTGAGGCTAAAGCTCTCTCCATAATCTGGAAGGCAGACCTTGCCCAAAGAGGGATGGGAGCCCAGAACCAAAAAAGACAACCTCGGAACTGGGAACATACCCAGCTCTGATGAGCCATCTCCCAGAATAGGAGCCGAGAGAGGACTTGAAACTACCATGGTTCTGAGAGCCACAGATGGCACTGAAGAAACAATCAGAGCCTGTCCAAGGATCTTTGAACTGGCAGTCAAATCTCAGTCCTGTCGGTTTGACAGTTCTGTAGGAACTGAAGACCACAGACTAGATTCTGGCGCCAGGTGAGATCCACTGTCAGCACCAAGGCAGTTGGCCCTGGGAGCATTGAAGCAATGGGCTCCTGACCTAAGAGGAAATTGAAGGAGGAATATATCCATATATATATATATATATATATATATATATATATATATATATATATATATATATAAGTCCTGGGAGAGTAAGCCTTGGCTCTGAGAGGGAGGGAGGTCAGTGAGGGTGCCAGAAGGTCTCTGGCTGCCAAGAGCTGTTCCACTAATCTGACTACATCCAATTCTGATAGATTCCTGGAGGAACGGAGTGACATTTCTGAAATAGACTCTGGCCTGTCCACAAAGGGACTCAGTTGCTGACCCAAAAAGGGGTCTATTGAAGGGGAATAGCTAGTCCGTGGAGTACTTAAAACATCGACCTTTGGCACCATGGTTGGTTGTATAGAGGGAGAAGATGGAACTGAATGGGTAGATGTAACTATTGTCAGTGCCAGAGAGGTTGTCAGTGCCGATGTCATGGTTGGCGCTGAAGTGGTTTCAGTTGGGTCAATAGTTGAAGGCACGGATGCTGATTTAGTTGCTTTTAGTGCTGGAGCAGAAGATAGTGACATTTTTGGTACTTTTTTCTTCGGTTCCGAAGAACCTGTTGGAACCTGGGATTTTTTAGATTTGGAGTCATGTACCTCAGGGGAAGATGGTACCAAATTTTTTGCCTCAGACTTTGGAGATTTTGAAGTCTCCAACTCAGATAGAGATTCGCTAAAAGGACACTTTAACAAGCCTTTTAGAATTAACTTATTTCATCTCTCTGCAAGAGTTCGGGAGCTAAAGCTCTTACAGATATCACAAGGAATTTCCAAATGAGGGACATCTAGACAGTAGACACAAGAAAGAGGCCCATCAGAATTGAGCATCTTTCTGCCACAGTCCTTACACTGTTTAAAATCGGAGGTCCCTTTTTATTTCTCTGTCATGTCATCCAGTTAGTGCACATGACATGCATGCACGTGCGCGTGCACACACACACATACACACACACACACACACACACACACACACACACACACACACACACACACACACACACACACACACACTTGCTAGTAGAAAAGGGGGGAGAAGAAAGGTTATTGAAGAAGATCAATTTAGTATATACATTTTTTTTTATAAGATATACCAACTGTGGTACATGAAGAATACCCAAACAGGTAAAGGAAGGGAAAGAAAAGCACAAGAAAAATACCAATGGTGGTATTAATGAATACCAATGGTAAGAGGGAAGACGAGGCCTATTACCAAGAATGGTAAACAAGAAATACCATGAGGTAAAAATGGGGTTCGAAAGCTCCAGAGGGGTCACGCACACAAAAAGGTTTCAAATGACACTAACCAATAAGGAATTAGAGAGTTTTAAGGTAGTATAATCAGAATAAAAAGAACATTTTTAAGCACTTAGCTGACAGCATTGGCTCACATATCCAATATTCTATACAGCAAATGAGATCTGAGGTAATGGGAACAGAGGCAGTACAGATAGAGGCTTAGCTCAAGAGTTTTTGGCTTGTGCAAGCTTTGTATAACAGCTGAGTTGGTTCCAAGGGACTGGAACCAAACCAATCAGTCAAGAATGAATTAAGACTAACATCATCAGATTATACCTTTCCTGTGTAGTGTGCTGTCTCAAAGTTGGAATATATAATTAGCAAGGGGTGTGGGGTTTCAGGAGGGCCTGCTATCACTGCAAAAAACATTATTTTAAAGTTGCATGCTTTGAGATTATTTCTCAGAACACTTACTGTGCAGTTTTGATTGTTTTCCAGATTTATTTTTGTTGTTGTTAGTGACATTAACATTTGGGTGTTTATTTATACAGTGTTTATTTTATTTAGTACATATATATATATATATATATATATATATATATATATATATATATATATATATATATATATATACATATATACATATATATTCATATACACACACACACACACACACACACACACACACACACACACACACACACACATATATGCAGGTGTGTGAATTATTTAAATACATACACATATGTATGAATTATCAGACAGATTGATGCCTTCACTGTATTTTGTACATGTCTATATATAAAAACAACTTTAATATGTATATTATTGCAAACTATGGAATATTCTAATATATGTACCATTGTCTTTGCCTTTGTGCATTGGGTCTTGACTAAAAAGGTTCCGTGGACCAGTTCACTTATTCAGTTAACAAGGAAGAAATAATTAAAAAATAAGCTGTACAAGGAACTGATGTGGGGTGTATCTCATACTAAATCATAAAATAATGGCAGTATGAGTTGTATGTGAGTAAAGTTTTGAACGAGGAAGCTCAAACTTCGTGGCTTCTTTCAACAAGATGTGGGAGGGGTGACTGTGTTTTGGGTAGTGGATTCAGAACAGGATGGGATCATCCCTCTCCCAAAAACTCCTGCAGCAATCCCCACTGAATTTAAGTACTATAGACCTCAGTCTATTATATGATGAAATATTAAAATTAATTTATGCCTGTACCTCCCCAGACCTTGACACAGCAGCAAAATTCACTAAGAAATGTTACACCTATTTAGAAAAAAAATGCATAGAGCTGGCAGGCCCTAAGAAACCCAAGTTCACAGGTTCATAGGTAATTAGTAGGCTAACAGCCCTAAAGTACCATTTTAAGCTAAGAATTGCTTCCCAAATACCACTTATTTTATTGGGGGCATAGCGTGGGTATGGATGATCAAGCATTTGCAAGCTCCCTTCTTCTAATAGGGACATAGCTGGCAGATCGGGGTAAATTTACAATTCCCAATCCATTGATCCAAGTTGTACTTAAAAAGTGCAATGAGGAACTCTGCTTTACATGTATGGGAATCCTGTTCCAGAGAAGGAGTAGTCTCTGAGAGGCATACCTATCCCTCCAACATGTCTTATTTATGTTGCAGACGAGGTTTAGGTCCCTAGGTGGGTTGTTTCTAATGCCATATCTTTCATGGATGTGCAACAGGTCCACAAGGGCTGTACCACAGGATGCTTTGAAGGCCAAGCATAAACTGTCTCTCAGCAGTCTATAGGAGGCAGAGTATAAGAACAAGGCTTTGAGGCAGTCTGCATGGGACATGTCTACATCATGTACTTTTTTGTGTGGGCATCTGTGGGCACTCCAGTTGTTGCATATGCCTGGTCAGGTACATAACAAAGGGATCAATATACTCAATTGCTGGTCTACTGCGAGCTGAGCACAAAGGAATAATAACATCTTTGGACCTAGATGCCATAGCCTTGCATATAAGCCGAGCAAGAGAGAATGATTTCCTTATTATATTAGACACATGATGGTCAAAGGTCAAATCACTGTCTATATGCATTCCCAAATCTCTGTCCACAGGGTCAGTTCTTAGGGGTGTGCTATAAGTGCTGTAATTTCTAAAGGTGGTTGTCTTTCCAAAAGATACTACTTTGCATTTTTTGACATGGACTTTTAGACTGTGACTCTGGCAACTGCTACTAGTCTGTGTTAGGCACTCTGGGAAGATGTTTGCATCTTTGGAAGATTCTTTGACTCTGCAGCTAGTTTGCAACCATCTGTGAACTTAGTCAGCCACAGGCCTCTGACATTGGCCATGACTTCAGAGAAGTAGATAGCAAAATAGGAATGACCCCAGCACTGAGCCTTGGGGACTTTTCTAGTGTCTG
Source organism: Protopterus annectens (assembly GCF_019279795.1). Taxonomy (NCBI): domain Eukaryota; kingdom Metazoa; phylum Chordata; order Ceratodontiformes; family Protopteridae; genus Protopterus; species Protopterus annectens. The sequence goes on along the minus strand of NC_056741.1, from coordinate 1,178,475,668 downwards.
AACTTTTTGCCCTATCTATTAGCCAGCTGTCTTTCCAATGGATGATGTAGAGGTTTATACCTAATTTCATGAGCTTGTCTACAGTGGATATTGCATTGAATGCTTTAGCCAGATCAAGGTAGGCAGTAAGCACTGTTATACCCTCATCCATTGCTTTGGTGACCTTCTCAAAAAAGTTCACTGGGTTGAGTAGGCATGGCCTGCCCTTGACTAAACCATACTGGTTTGGATCCAATCTCTAAAGGTTTCCTGTGTCATTATTTATCACGTCCATGTTTATCCTTTCCATGGCCTTATATATGAGACTAGTCAGGCTTATGGGTCGATAGTTTCATGAGTTTATGAATGGCCCACACTTGTGCAGAGGAATAACAGATGTAGTCCTCCATTCATTTCCATGAAATTTCAAAAATAAACCACATGGTGGTCCACTAATATAAATAAACTACAAAAAGAAAAAAAAAATGACATAAATTATATAGCAGATCCAATACCCCTCTTTGGAAGAAAATATCAAAATTATTAAAAAAATTGAAAGCTGTTAGGTCCACTAAAGGAGCCCATGAACTTTAGCTGGTCTTTGAGGTCTAAAATAATTATAAATCCTTCTATAGCTATTTTAGAAAACTAAGAAACAACACTGCGCATTGCTCTGAACATACTGATAATGATACCTCCTCATCTGACCCAATGGCCATTGACAACATCCTTGCAAAAAATATTTATGCCATCTTCACATCCAACACTTCTAGCCAAAGACCTGAAATACCTAAACCCCATACCCTCCTAATTATCTCTAAAGATCAGTTACTGAAAGTGCTAACCAAGACCAAAAATACATCCTCCATACGACCTGACAATACAGCTGGTTACGTAATTAGTAGTGTTAAACATGCCCTTGTAGACCCACTCTTTAACCTGTTTAACCTAAATTTAGCTACTGATTTTATTCCTGATGAATGATGGACTACTGTGATGATGTCCCTCCATAAGTGTGGTCTAACAACTGACCTAAGTAATTACAGACCTGACAGTCTTACAAGCCACATCTGCAAAGCCATGCAGCATATTATAACTGGCCTCATAAACTATGATATCAAGATTCTTTTACCTGATTCCCAATAGTCTGGCTTTGTGAAGGGCAGATCCTGTCTACAGAATCTTGTAAACTTCATCATAATGGTTACAAAAGCTTTAGAAAGTTGCCATGCATTGCACATAGTGTATTTTGACCTTGCCGAGGTCTTTGTTTATGCCTTGCACACCATGTCCTTAGGAATCCTGCTATCATTGTCATCATTTTTTTATTTATTTTTTTTTGGTAAGTCAAATAGTGCAGCTGGAGATCTAAATCTACATCAATAAATAAATAAAACAAAACATAGGGGCAGGTTTATCATTCAGTGTCTGCCCCTGCTCTGAAATAAGCTTCCTGTGCAGGTCAAGGAATATGACTCCTTGTCATCCTTCGAACATAGCTTGGATGACTGAATGGGCACCTGTACATTTAAACCAGGACTTACATGTCTTATCCTATTTGGAAAAGGTGGTAAAGCCTGAGGGTTGCTATTGGCAAGGTGTACATATTTTATATATACTATGACACCATTCCCCAAGCTGGCATTAAACAGAAGCCAAAATGCTTTAAAAATCAAACCATCTGTTTTAAGATACCTAGTAAAAAAGCTGAAAGACAGGACCCACAAGTGCAAATTACAGACACCTCATCAGGAAGTGTGGAAGTGGTGGAAGTGACTAGTGGTGTCTCTCAGGACTCAGTACTAGGGCCTCTCCTTTTTTGATATTTATTTTTCATATTTCCAAACAGGCAGCCAAGACTTCTTGCTAGTAAAGCTGGCAGTTGTCTGCATTAGGACACATAGTCACATTGGTTGTGGGCAGTGACAACTTGATTGATATCTTGATGGGGTTGTCATTTAAGTATGATTGCTCTGTTTTGAAGGTCATCCCTTTCAGTCCCAAGTGGGAGTGGGAAGCAAAGGACCTAAACCAGGGAAGTTTTGTATATATCATTCTAAATCTCTTAAGAAGGTAATATATGCATATGTGCACTTGGTGGACAGTAAAATGTTTGAAACTCCTGTATCCAGCATTACTGACTCACTGTCAGTTAGAGAAGAATACCCACATCCAGCAACCTCAGATGTGCACTATTTTAAGTTCTTTGTGGTCTAATGACAGAGGATTTGTGGTGGCAGAAGCTCCTCGATGGATATTATGCTGTCTGTCTTCTTATCCTGTCATTTTCTCAAGAACATCAGGTTTCATATTAACTTGCACTTGTTGCACAACAAGAGGTGCACATCTGGCACATTAAAGACCAGAAAATCCTCCCCCAAAAAACTCTTATGAGTGGCGGGGCAAAAAGGAAGAAAAAACTTGGGCTCTTAAGAGTTTTACATCTGCTCCAGGAAGGATAAAAAAACTCTGAATAAACTGCCATGTAAAAGGGTGACCAACTGCCTGCAACCTGTATGGCCTATGTCACATGGGGGGGGGGGGTGATGCTTGCTACTGTGCATCCTGGTGTGTCCTAATATAAATCATTGTTGCAATGTTTGCAGATGACTGCAAACTGGAGGTTGTTGTTTAGGCACCCCTTTTCCGTAAAGCCTCCAAAATGAACACTCCCTTGTAAATTCTTGTTGTACTAAAAACTATCTAAAAATAAATGCTAAAAAATTAAGTGTTCTCACTTTTGGTATGGAACCCCTCCTTTCATCTCACTATATGATCAGCACACCAGTACAAGATGGAAATGTAGTCAGAGATTTAGGAAGTTGGGTTAATAATTCCCTCTCATGTTGTAACAGCCATCAGGGTGTCCTTTTATTTAGCATAGCTAAGTGCCACAGGATTATCTTCAAGGCTTAATGAGATAACCACTCCCTTATACTCAACATTAATGACACCAATTACTGATTAAAATGCATCCTTCAGGATGTATCGCACTAAACACATCAGGCAAGTAGAAAGACCCCTCAAAAGGTTCCTATACAAAAACTCCCTTAGTTATTAAGACAGGTTGGAAGATCTGACCATTTATTCAGTGTCTTACAGACTTTTGTAGGGAAATCGGTATCCCACTCCTCCTGCCATTACTGACCCAGATGTCCTGGACCCCCTGTATCTCCACAAGTCCAATGACTCTAATAGTACTAGAACAAGGAACCTAAATCCTCACTAAAAGATAATTAAACATGGTGGAGGAGCAAGTTCATAACCCAGTGCCTCCCAAATCTCTGGAATAAAATTTGGTTGCATGTTAAGCAGTGCAAGTTACTATATTCCTTTAAACTCAACCTAGATGACTAGCTGGCTATTCAAAAACTTTCTCCAGGATTGACTGGAATGGCTCATCTGGGGAATGAGGTGTGGCCTGAGGAAGGGCACTGGCAAGACATAAATGGCCTTAACAGTTAATATACTTGGAATATCTATGAATATATAACATAAGACAATCATTAACTTTGGGAAGTTAATGACTAAATAAAAGTTGAAAACAAACCAGGGTATGATGGCAAGTCCCCTTGTAAGCACCATAGAAACAGGTGGATTAGATGAGAAAGAAGAGAGAATAGAGAAACAGACAATTCCTGACTTTAACCTCAAAGAAACATTGTGTGAGCAGTCATCTGAACTAATTACATGGTCATTTAGGAAAATGATCAACAGCAAGAGCTGCTAAAAGCAAATCATAATGCACAGAAATAAATGCATTAGATGGCTCCTCACTGAAAATACTTTTGTCCATATAATCACAGCCATAGCTGGATCATCAACTGGTCTGTGCTGGTTCTGCGAACTTGTGCCCCACCCCCTAGCAGCCAATCTATGCCCCATCCTAGCTCTACAAGTGTAGAGAAAAAAAAAGTCTTTGGATTACTGTAGGAAGTTGACTGGCTTTCTACAGTAAATCTGCCAGTCACGCCCCACCAATTCCATGCCCCCCAAGTCCCCCACTGTTCAAGATGGGTAGTTTGTTATCTATTGTGATTACATCTGTGCATTACTTGGGAAAGAAGAAAACACTTTTCTGTAAATACTTGAGCTTAATAACGAAAAAAGGAAGAGGCATGAGATTTAGATATAATTTAAACTAATGACAGCTACATCTTCTGCGGGAGGCACATTTATGTATGGTTTACAAGTTTTTTGAGAGTTTTCAGCAGCAAACAACTGTGATAAGTGAATGAAAAGTGACAGGGAGGGATCCACTGATACTCCATAAATCCTTTCCTACAGTTACTAATTTTAATGTCAGGAAAAATACTATCACTAATGAAATTTGTTCCTGCTGGCTGCATGACAACTTGAATAAAATTCATATCAGTCAGAAAGTGATTAAATGAAAGTTATGTACTTACCATAACAGTAGATCAATCTCAGCTTCTGGGCATTCAGATCCGATCGGATTTGAGAGCCAGCAATCTTAGAATCTTTGCGCTTCAAAGCTCCACCTCCTCTCCTGTAATGCCCTGCTTGTCTAGAGCTCATCATATCAAGTTTGCTTTGCAAAATGTACCATGCCCATAGAAGGGACTTGATATAAAAAAAGCAAAGACGAAGGGAAAGGATTAATCAGGAAATGTAAGGAAAGCTTCTTAGACCAGACCTCTGGCTGGTCTGCAATGCCTACCTTGATTCCTGACATAGCTGCAGGTTGGAAGGGGTGGTTGAGACGGACATAAAAAGTCAACACAGATTTAGTGTTATGGTAAATACATACATTTCATATCCGATGTTGTGTTTTCCATTCGCTTCAACCTTTGGGACAGAGTCCCCAGCCATTCAACTGGGTGGTCCTTAACATTATGCAATATGGTAGAACCAAAGGCAGATCTATATCAAGACTGAATGTTCAGTTTATAGTGGGTGATAAAGGTGTGAACAGGTGCCCTTGTGGCTCCTGCATAGATGTTCTCTAAATAACTGTAGCCAAAAATGCCACAGGAGTGGAGTGTTCCTTAGGTATAAGGGGTAAGGAGATACCTCTATAGGTATATACAAATGAAATACAATTGGAAAGCCATCTGGACAAGGTAATTTTTGAAACTGGTTGTTGCCTTAAAAAAGGACAGAGAAAGTTGATGGTATTTTATAGAATGTTTTGTTCTGTTCAAATAAATGCTAAATTGATGATTGCTGTTGAGGCAATAAAGCACGTTTTCACCTTTACTACTGAAGTTAGGAAAGAAAACAGGCAACTCAATGGACATGTTTAAGGAACACTCAATGGCCACTTTAGAAAGAAAAAAAAGGATTAGCCTTCAGTGAAACTTTCTCTTTATGGAAGATAAGATAAGGAGGCAGCAGGACAATGCCTATAGTTTGGAAATCCTTCTGACCAATGTAATCGCTACAAGAGAGATTCTTCCAAGACAAACATTTAAGTTATGTTGTAGCTTCTGGTTTAAAAGAGGGTTTTGTTAAGGACTAGAAAAGAAAGATCCCAAAAGGGGGCAGGGTCTTTCATTGGAGGTCTAAGTAAAAAGGATGTTCTTCCATTTCACTATTGCAGTATTCATAACACTAGGGATCCCCTGCCAAGGGCGGCTAGATGTCCGGCCAGTATACCAAAGCCTTTAGATTGCTTTAAGGTAAGCCATATGTCATATATATGCTTCTCTGTAGCATAGGGAATAAAGGTGATGTCCAGACATACCATCCTCAGAGCTTCTTTGGTGCCAGTCAAAATGTCACCTCTTGATCATTGGTCTGAATGCCCGTTCCACTGCTGGTTCACCAAGCCATTGCAGATAAGTGCCCCATTGGGATTTTTGTCTTCCTTATGTTCCTTTTATTTTATTATTGCTTGTGGGGTTTTGTGTCAGCCAAGAAGGGTAAATGCCAGTGTGGAAGACAGATTCCCCATAAAGACCACCAAGAACAGTGTCTGTTTTGCCTTGATGCCTCGCACGACCATATGTCCTGTTCTATCTGTCAGGCCTTTGTTCTCAAGACTCTTCATAGAAGACTGTCTTCTTTGCTGCTTTATCTTGAAAACCAAAGTCTTAAGCTTCTTACTAAACAGATGATGGAAGGAACTTCCTGCTCTGAGGGGCAGACGTTTGTGAAGAAGAAGGCCAAGAGAACTAGACCTGAATCTTCTTCTGTTCAGCCTCCACTGGACATCTAACCCAAGGTTAGTGCTTGCCCAGACGTTCGCCCGGCTTTGTTGTTTGACTCTCTGACATAACTGGGGTGGAGGCTGGCAGGAGTTCATCTTTAAGTACATTTGAGGAGGCATTGCAGACATCCACTGTGGACATTCAGGGAGAGCCATGGTTGATTATCTCCAAGTGGCTTAGGGGCATTCCACAAATCTTAGTCAGAGAATAAGCCTCTACTAGTATTATTGAATGCTGTCCTGATTCAGAGCCTTCTAAATTCTATAAGGCGGATGACCCATTGAAGAAAATGTAAAAGAGTAAACATATTTCCACTGTGTCTAAGGATGTACAGAGCAAATGGCAGTCCTTTACTCAGGGTTTGTTTAGTGCTTTGATGGCCTTGAAACCACTTCAAGGAGTTTCTCTTCCACCTCCTCCTTGGTTCTCTACCCCTCTTAAGAGACCTAAGGAGCAGATTTCTTCTGAGGAGGAATTGGATTTGGATGAGGAATCCCTTGCTTGCTCCTTTCAGATTCCTTCTCCTTTGGATTATGGATCTGAGGAAGAGAAATCTACCAGTCCTGATACTCCCATTGAAGAGATTTCTTTTGGGGACACAATCTTTAACATGATGGAGTTCTTCAAAAGGATTGTACTCAGATTTATAAAATATAACAAAAGGTATTATGAGTTGCTGCTGATGGATTCTCCAAAACCTTGTGCTGTTTCTCTTGTTTTGGCTGCTTCATTGGATCCATTTTGTAATGCTTCAAAAGCTCCAGACTCTCAGCCCACTGCCCCCCAAGAAGCCTGATAGATTCTATAGAGTCCTTGAGGACTGTAAATTCTTGTACAAGTGTTCTTCTACTGACCCTTAGTGGTGTGTAGCGTCTGACGGGTCTATATCATATAACCAAAAGCTGATAACTCCGAAGCACAAAACTGCAAAATTCAAACCTCGAAATCTGACATCAAATCCACAAAAAAAAAACCCTAATTACCCAAAACAAAAAAAAAAGCTCTATGCAGGGGGGCAATCCCCCTGCACTCCCCCAAACCCCCACTACCTAAATATACCAACTCCAAGCTCGCACTACAGTGCAGTAAAGGGAAATCTTCCCTTCCTGCACTCTATGGCAATCGCCATTCTATGGTTCGACGCTTTTGAACTTTGAGTTTTGAAGTTCGGAGTATTGTGCTTCGGAGTTATCAGCTTTCAAGGTTATGATGTAAACCCCTTCTGACAAGCCATCTCATTTGCTTCCTTCTCCTAAGTTACTGCCCTCTGATAAAGATAAGAGATAGCAGAACCATGGGAAGGCTAAGCAAGAAGGTTTATACCTCTGCTACCTTGGCTTTTAAGGCTATTTACTACCAGACCCACATGTCCAGATACTTGTTGGTTCTTCTGTCCCAAGCCTTCATGTTATCACTTATCTTCCAGACTCTGGGTAAAAATTCTGCCCTTTCCCTGTTAGGGACTTCCTCCCAGGTGGCTCGTCATTCTTTCAAGTATAGTTATGATGCAGTAGATGCTTCCTGTACAGTTGCTCCTTTTAAGTCAGTGATGAGGTAGTACTCTTGTCTTCAGCTTCAAACTTTGTCTGACGATATTAAGGCTAAGTTGATGGATGCCCCTCTAGATAATAAACACTTGTTTGGCGAATGATGATGATGTTTTTAAGTCCCTTCAGGATAAGGGCAAGACTTTACAAGAACCTAAACAAGTGTTTGTTTCTACTGTGCCTAAGTTTCACAGAAATTACCCCAGCAAGCCAGCTTTTGTTCGTAGCCAATCTTGCCCTCTTCCTAAGGGTAAAAAGGGTGGCAAGCAGGCTCCTCCTCTGAAGGCTACTCAGACTTCTCTGCCTCAGAAGCCTCCTCTTCTAGATAAACCAGGTGCTGTCTGACTATCCTATTCTTCCCGACCACTTTCCTGTTTCTCTTTGCCTCTCTCTCTCTCTCTCTCTCTCTTTCTTTCTTCCTGTTTGGCTACAGATTAGTCAGTATTCCTGGGTTCTGTCCATCATCTACCAGGGGTATTTTATGGTCTGGAAATCCCCCCCCCCTTTATGGGTATTCTTCAGCACATTTGGAAACAATTGTCCTTCTTTCCAGAGGTGCTTTGGGATATCCTGGCTCAGGGTACTATTCAAGAAGTGCCTGTATCCCCTAAGAGGAAGAGAATTTTACTCCAGGATGTTTCTAGTGCCCATGAAAGAGGGCACTTGGAGACCAACTGCAGACATCTCCCATATGAACACTTCTCTAAAGGTGCCCTCCTTTTAAATGTCATTCCTTCAGACTTTGTTCCCTATTTTGCTTCCTCAGGCTTACATTGTGTCTCTGGATCTCAAGGATGCTTATCTCCATATCCCGATTCACCAGGGGCACTAGTGCCATCGGACTGCCGGACTGCAGCCCCCTCTGCAAGAAAAAAGTACTTTTTAGTTATTTAATTTTTATTGTCTTTAGTGAGTCTTTCTCAGCCAGTTGCTTTACGCCGACTGACTCGTCTGTGAGTATGAGCATGCGCACTTTCGAATTCCGGGTTGCGGCGGTTTTAAAAAAAGACGTTTTTTTTTCTCTTTTTCTCTTAGAGATTCACTCCAGTGCTGCAGTCCGGATAACAAATTAAGGCATCAGTGTGATGCCCAGCAGTAATTGGAAGGGGTTCGGACTGCCACGTCCGCAGGCATGTACATGACGTGGATGGGCTAAATGGCTGCTGATTGGTTCTCGCTCTCTTCCCGGGCTTTATGTGCTGGGAAAAGAGCGAGAAGCAAACAGTTGCAGCCAGTTTCAGTTGTGGACTTGTGGTGGATTTTATTTGCTTGCCTTGGCGGCCTAATTTCTTTCGCTGGACGTGACACAGCAGCTGAAAAAAAAAGAAGAAGAAGAAGTAAGTACAGAGTTTCTTTTCTTCTCGGTGTGGTGGTATGTATGTGACACCAGTAAAGCTTTTCTTCATCCCTCCATTCTGCTGAGAAATGAGAGTTTCTGTTTCTGTAGTTGAGGTACATTCTTGTGAGCTTACAACAGATAAACCAGAGCAATTCCTCTACTACCTACAACCCACAGCATTATTGCTGCTGATAGTATTACTGTATGTTTTACTTAAGTGTTACTTAATACGGAAGTATGCCTATAGCAATCATGCTTTCCTAATGGGTGCTACAGGCTTGAAGACACAATGAAAGTGAGGAATAACATGCGATAAGATAGTCTTATATTATGTATATCAGCACCCTGCCTATATTGGTTTGAGATCTTCCATCATTACTTGCAAGGAAGATAACCAGTATTTGCAAATATCAGTCCGAAAAAAAGTCAAACTAGCAGATGGCCGAACCCAAATATTGTTTTTTGCTATTCCATATGTACCTTTCAGAACTTCACTTTCCTTTGTAAACCAGTGTATGAATGCTCCAGTAACTAGATGGTTTAAAACTTGTCACACTTTTGCATCTGAATGATGACAAGCAAATATCACTGAGTTAACGTGGACGACTGCAGTTGTAGTGCTTTGAAGGGTCTGTCTGCATAACAACAGTTCTTCAAGCTTCTGTTGTACATTATTATGTTTACAGGATCATGAATGGCCTTTATTCATTTTTCCAAGTAATAGAGGGAGTATAATTAATTAACAAAGTAATTCATTTATTATTGAATGGATTTTAAATTGCTTTTTTAACTGTGATAGTCCAGCTGAGTAAATCAGCCCTTTCTGGCAGAAGTTCATGGACAAAAAAACTTCTGAGGTGACAAACATGTAGCACTCTGATGTAATGCATTTGAGAAAGTACATAAAAATTCATGCAAATTTTATAAACAAATTAACATACTAAATAAGGAATACAAATAAATGATGGCTGGCTTCATGGGAGAGGAATAAACATTACACCAAGCTGCTATTTTTAATTTTTATATAACCTCCAGTTCTTTGTCCTTGTGAAGCATACCTTTCTTAGAGGACCACATTTGAAGAACCTTACTTTTAACACTTTATTATAATCAGTTGTGCTATGTAAAATTATTTGCATCACATTTATTTTTAGGATGTTTTGCCCAGATGGCTGCTAGCTATCAGACCCTCTTTTGGTCAGTAAGTCTATTCGTTCTCATCACTGAGTAATGGCAGAACAAGAGGGGTTCATCTTCCAAGGAGCTGTCAGTATGGGTTCCAAGATTTTAGAGTTTTCTTTCCATTCCTATCAGTGCATGCACCCAGCAAGGTGCTAGGGAAGTGAGTGCATTGGGCTGTCCATGAAGGGCATCCCTCTTACTTCCACAAGAGATGTATCTTTCCATCAACCCTGCCCCTTCTGCAGCAAAAGTGGTGGGTTCTCTGTCTCCATCATGGAGATTGTACCACCCTCTGGTCCTCTGAATGCACGCATATCCATCCTTTGTTCCTGGAGAGGGGAGTAGGCTATGTCTTCATCTTGCCCCAGCATGAAATGTCTTGTGTGTTTTATATTGTTATTTGTTGACTTAGTTACAGCCATGAGTAACTATGTTAACAAGATTTGTGTACATGGACTGTGGGTTTCAGCTACTTTTTGATGAAAAGCTGTATTCTGAGGCATATAGTCTTGAGGAATTGTACTGGGTCACTTCACATCAACTGCATGTAGTTCATTCAGCTACTGTATGTACTTGTACTCATGCAGTAAGATGGTAAGTCTGTCTAGTATGGCATGGGTGGTACTTGCAGATCTCTTGTCTCTTCAAAGAGAGGAGAAGTTCATTTAGCAGCAGCCAAAACCTTCCATTAGGTGACATTTGCTAACAGTCCCTCAGCCTGTTCCTTTGCCATCTTTGTATATGTTCAGAGCTTATAGTTAAACTCCGATTGTAATCACATCACAGGAAACAGGTCAGGCTGTGACAATTTCAGCATTTTCATGTTTATAAAGGTGATCACTACACACAGGCTCTGCCTCTATATGCAGTTTATCATTCTTCTCTCTCAAAAGAAGAATGTGTAAAGTGTCTGTGTACAGATTTTTGCAGAATATCCAGATTTTCATTAAAGATTGAAGTTAGAAAATGACAGATGTTTTGAGTTTCAGACTTCATACCCTATAGAAAATTCATACCGATGCAAGACCTACTAAACTTTCTAAGCTTGTAAGAGCAACATTTAAAAATTGTCTGTATTTTTGGGCCTTTGTCCTACTTTTATTTATGGCTTTATCCAGATTTCTTGCTCTGAGGTTGAGAGTATATGAAATGTGTCAGGGCCATCGCCATCAGCCAGAGACGTTTCAAATTGTGACATACTTGTTGTACCCCACTCCCCCATGTAGTGACTTTAGATGTGTCCAGGCAAGGAGCAGTTAGAGTATCCAAGGTAGACACAAGTACAGTCATGGCTTTTAATCTGTCCTTTATTTTGCAGAATGTTCTGGTTTTCTGTCATCATTTTATACTGTTGATTTATGCGTATTCAGAAAATGCATTTTGTTGGTTGGCTGCTTGTTTTTTTATACTTTATTTTGACTGGCATTCTAGTAATGTATTTAAAAAGTAATTTATTTTTTCATGCCTCACAACCTTTGTTTCCATCTAGATATTAAGTAAGCTGTCATGTACCCAAGGCATTGAAATATTTTTTTCTTCTCCTCTTCATTTTGTTTTGATTGGACTCTCATAATGATAATTTGGCACACAGAGTGGCAGTGTATTTAAAGTACCAGTTTTTGTGGTTTTGAGCATAGTGAAAGAATGCTAGCAAATGTACTTTTTCCTGTAAGAATAAATGTTTACACAATTCGCAGTCTTGGTTTCTGCACCTAAAGTAGCAAAATGTAAGGTAACTTGTTGAGGGACATAATATTAGCCTCATGACTGTGTGTGTGTGTGTGTGTGTGTGTGTGTGTGTGTGTGTGTGTATATATATATATATATATATATATATATATATATATATATATATATATATATATATATATGTATATATATGTGTGTGTGTGTGTGTGTGTGTGAGTGTGTATATATATATATATATATATATATATATATATATATATCTTTTCCACGCTCGACTAGTCCTGGTTGCTGTCCACCCTGCTCGGACACCTCTACCTGTACTCTGAGTTTCTACTTCTACTCTGACTACCTGCTACTGCCCTGCCTTGTTTTTCCTTGGTATTCTCTGTTTGTGCAAAGTAGCTCTCCTACCAGCTCCCGGTGAATTACACCCAGGAATACAGCTCTTTGTGAAGCACACCCAGGAACACTGTATTCAGAAACTCTGAGTTCCTACTTCTACTCTGACTACCTGCTACTGCCCTGCCTTGTTTTTCCTTGGTATTCTCTGTTTGTGCAAAGTAGCTCTCCTACCAGCTCCCGGTGAATTACACCCAGGAATACAGCTCTTTGTGAAGCACACCCAGGAACACTGTATTCAGAAACTCCGAGTTCCTACTTCTACTCTGACTACCTGCTACTGCCCTGCCTTGTTTTTCCTTGGTATTCTCTGTTTGTGCAAAGTAGCTCTCCTACCAGCTCCTGGTGAATTACACCCAGGAATACAGCTCTTTGTGAAGCACACCCAGGAACACTGTATTCAGAAAGTATGTTTGCTAGAGTTAACTAAAGACTGTACTCATTTTAATACTTATCTACCTTGCTAGGTTAGCTGAGTCTCCCGAGTTTGATACAACAGCAGCCAATCCCCCCCCCCTCTAGAGGTCTCTCTTATCCCCTCTCCCAGCCTATCCGCCACTCTATTTCCATTTGTTTTGCAACCTGTCTGCCCAACTTTTCACTGGTTCCTCTCCTCTAGCTCTTATTTCTCCTCAACCTGGAGTACCTCAGCTGTGGCTGACTCCATAATCTCAGGTGTCTGACCACTTAGTTGAGCTCACTACTTGCTGACTTACTTTATCCTCACACTCTCCCTTTATACCTTACAAGCTACCCCTTTCTGTTCTTAACTATAGCTCTTCCTGCTTTGGGATACCATACTAGACTCCTAGCTCTTGTTAAACCCGTATCCCCATAGCTCATCTGTCCTTAGGGTCTTATATTTCTATCCACCCTCTAAACATTCTATACCTTCCTTCCATCTTCACTTACTTGTTTCCTCTCTACCCTCTCTGCTTATCCAAATTAATACTTGAGCTCTCTGCTCTTCCTAACCTTTATCCTTACCTTATTGCCTATCTATTCTCCTTCCTACAGTTCTCTGCTCTACATTGCAAAACCTGCCTGCTTTTTTAACTTTTATACTATCCCTATCCTCTACATATCTACTTCTCCTAACTTTTCACCTATCTCTCTGATTGTTTCCTCTCCTTTCTCTCCTCTGTGGTTTCCACGGCTCACTCCACTCCCTCCCTACCCCCAATTCCCACCCACCCCCAGGGGTCTTAACCTTATAGCTCCCTTTACACACCCCCTATCCCTACCTTCCAATCCTTCTCCTTCCCGCTCTGCCTTCCTCCCACCCCCACACACACCCCTTCACCACCACACACCTCTTTACTTTTCCTATCCTCCTCTCTATATTCTTCCACTTACCCCTCCCACTATAACTACTCTTTAAATCTTACTCCTTTCTCTGTTCTACTCCTATTCCCTCTTTTCTTATCCTTTATATGTTTCTCTATTTTACTTAACAGTAGAATACCCCCTTTCTACTTTCTCCTCTCATACTTTTTCTCGTCCATCTCTAATACTCTTACTCCTCTTACTATGGCTCCCTACCTGCCAACCCAGCTTTTACTCTCAATACTACTTTTATCCACCCTATGCTCAGTTTACCTCCTGTCCTTCTATGAGAAATCACTTTATGTCCAGCCTTTCCATCCACACAAACACATTACAACATTTCTCAATCCACTTAATTCATATCCATATATTTCTACCCCTAACTATCAACTACCTAAATTCCACAGACTCACACATCTCAACTATGTCTTGCCTTCTGATAACAAAACTAAAATACTAACCCTTCTAAAATGTAACCTCATAATCAAACCTAATAGTCCTACCCTAGAAGATGGAGACATCCACCCCAACCCTGGTCCTACTTTCCCTTCTCCCCTAGTGTCTATACCCAAACTCAATAACACCTTCCTAATAGGACATCTTCACACTCAAAGCATAAACAACAAAGTACCCTACCTGCATGCCCTCCTTCACACACACTCATTTGATATTCTCTGCCTCTCAGAGACCTGGCTAAAACCTATCACTAAAGATACTGAAATTATTCCCCAAGGCTACAATATAGTAAGACTCGACTGTCCCTACCACAAAGGTGGTGGAGTTGCAATTCTTTTTAAAAGTCATCTGAATATCACTACCCTACCAGCCTCTCCAACCCAAGATAGCAAGGTAGAAGCCATCATTACTAAACTCCAATTAAATTCCAAAAAATCCCTTTATATCATCTGTATGTACCTGCCACCTGGTAACAATATACCTATCCTAGAAAATTATCTTAGTTGGGTATCTTCTACTTACCCCCAAGAAACCATTGTACTAGGTGACCTGAACATAGACTGGAATAGCATTAATGCTGAAAATCCTTCATCTCATATCAACCTTCATGGTTTTACCCAAACCATTACGTCAACTACTAGGCTCAACGAACATAGTAATAGAGAAAGTATTTTAGACTGGATACTTATAAACAAAGTCAAAAATACTTACAAAGTAGGAACCTTGCCAGATGATGTCAGTGATCACTCCTTAACTTTCATAACAAGGGAAAAGGCTGATTGTGTAAACCCCCCAATTATAAGAAAAATTCGCACTATCAAACATTTTAATTTAGACCTGTTTCAGACTGAACTTAGTGCATGTAACTGGAACCCCTTAAAAACACTTCCTCTTGAAAATGCAGTATTATACTTTAACACAACTTTTTTATCCATTCTTGACATACATGCTCCTGAACGTATTATTAGAATGAAATCTAATACAGCCCCTTGGCTCTCCCATGAAACCAAAAAACTTATTCTCACTAGAAATAAAGTCTGGGCCACATGGAGATTTCATAGAAATAACCCTGATCTTCTTCACTTCCGCCAGCTTAGAAATCTAACTAAAAAGGCAATAATAACTGATAAAAAAAATTCTACTGTGAACTACAACAAACTCATCTTAACAATTCTAAACTTTTCTGGTCTTCAATCAATAGACTCCTCTCCCCAGGAACTTCCAAAACACCTTCCCCACTTAATGCTGACCCTGATACCCCTCAACAAACTGCATTTGCTTTTAACTCTTTCTTCACTGAAACTATACAAGCTCTAGCTAAACAACTTAATGCCAACAACTTCTACCCACCAGCTAACCTAACAAACTCTTCTTTTAACTTCTTTCTACAACATATCTCTACATCTTACATATACAGACTCCTTCTCAAACTAAAACCATGTACCCCCTCTGCTGATAAGCTCCCTTCACTTTTTCTTCAAAAGGCTGCCAAGGTTATCGCATACCCTATATCTATTCTCATAAATAGGACAATCAAAGAAGGAACCATCCCAGATATCTGGAAGGTCTCTCATATTATCCCACTTCATAAAGGTGGAAACTCCATAGACTACTCTAACTATAGACCTATTGCTCTCCTCTCACTTTTGGCTAAAATTATGGAGAAATGTATCCATCATCAACTTGTACAATATCTCTCTCTTCACAACATAATAGCAAACTGTCAACATGGCTTTAGACCGCATCACAGTACTACTACTGCCTTGCTCTCCCTTGTAGACACTATCAATCAGAACCGTAACAATAACCTACTCTCTTCTGCTCACTTCATTGACCTCTCTAAAGCATTCGATATGGTCAACCACTCTTTATTAATTACTACTCTTGAATCCCTCTCTTTTGATATCCCAGCCATTAAATGGTTTAGTTCCTATCTTACAAACAGAAAACAAGCAGTTCTTTGGAATAACCACATTTCTTCTCTATTGCCTGTTTCTATTGGAGTTCCACAAGGCTCTATTCTTGGCCCACTTCTCTTTTCCCTCTTCATTAATGATCTTCAAACAATAATCCCTCAAGCAACCTGCATTCAATATGCTGATGATTCTACGCTCATCTGCTCAGCATCATCCACCCCAGAACTTATCTCTCTTACTCATAAAAATCTTTAATACTGTAGAAACATGGTTCTCCAGTCGGTCCCTCTTACTAAATGCTAAAAACTAAACTTCCCTCTTCACCCCCACTTCCAGGACCTCCCCCTTAAACTTCACCATCTCTTCTAACAGTGCCACTGTCATCTCACCTGAATCTACAACTAAACTTTTAGGAATTACCATTGACAATAATCTCTCTTTCAACCAACACATTAACAACACCATAAAACTAGTCAACAGAAAATAGGATCCTTATATCGAATTAGACCATTTCTTACGCCATCAACTAGAACTAGGATTGCTCACTCCCATCTTATATCTACTCTCCATTATGCTTCACCCATCTTTACCAACCTCAAGAAAACCAACCTCAACAAACTGGCAACCTGCTATAATAACATTGCCCGCTTCGCTACCGGTAACCCCTACAGAACCCATCACTGTCTTAACCTGAAACTACTAGGCTGGCTAGAGTTTCAGAACTATCTTGCAATCCCTCAACTCACTATTGCCCATAAAATACTGTACCAACCAAATAACACCCCTATACTCTCACAACTCTTAATCCCCTATAACAATCTTAACTGCCTCCGCTCTTCTAGTAAACTCTTGGCTAGTTCTATAAAATCAAATAACACTGCTGGTGACTCCCTATTCACCAATTCAGTAGGTACAAAATGGAATTTGTTACCTAGCAACATAACAATGATTACATCATTGCCTCTCTTCAAACAAAATATTAAACTGTACTTCCAAAATCACTGGCTTTGTTCCTGTAGTAAACCTGATTAACTTTCCACTTGTACTACTCAACTTTAAAACTACCTCTTACTCCTTGTGTGACAATATCCTCCGCTTGGCTTTCTTCTCTCCTTCTTCATCTTCCTAATGCTTCTTTGCCTGTTAACTGTCTTAACTTGTTCTCTTTTCCAAAACTAATCCCTTATTAACTCCCCTTATTCCTAGTACTCTACTTTGTCTTCTTTTTCTTACCTCCTATCCTTGTTATCTTTCTCAGACAAGTATTTTATCTTTGTGTAATACTATTTTGAACTGTTACTGTGTTTGGTAGTATTTAATTCATGTAGTAATAATTTTAAATTGTAGAGTTTGTTAGTTTTTTACTAATTTTTACTAATTTTATTTTTACTTATGCTGGTTTTCTTTCATGTATTTACTTCTGTGGAGTTTCTCCCGGCCTCTACTGAAAATGGAAATATCTCCAGCTAGACTAGCCCGGTCAACAAATGTAAAATAAAATAAAAATAAAATAAAATAAATATATATATATATATATATATATATATATATATATATATATATATAAGCTAATTTCTTGGAGATGAACAAATTAATAATTGACTAATGCAATGGATTAATACACTCCAGTGAATCATGCTGGCTTCAGGCTACACCTGCCAAAACAATACTGAGGTAGTTAAACATTCATTTGGCCCTCTTTCAGACAAGACCCACTTCAGATTGCACCAACTCTTACAGAAAGGATGCAGATTATACAAGAGATAAGAAATTATACAGTGTTAAGACTCTTAACTTAAGAGCAGAATAACCCTTATTTGATTCTGGAAGATCAGAAGGCTGTGGATTTTATTACCTCCCCAAAATAGCAGCCCAAAGTAAATGGCTTTAAGTCATAAAATTATTTCACACTCTTGAATGAAGTTGGAGACAGTGTGTCTGCAAGGTGAATAGCTTGCTAGTTACAGCAGGAAGATAAGACTGATTTTTTATGGTTTTATGACAGTCCAGGTGTGTACCCTGCCCTAAGGATTAATGTTTCATGTGTTTTAGTGTACTTGTGATCATATTCAGTGGTTAGCTGCAGCAAGCAGTCAAGTGACACATTTATCTAAGTTAGCTGATGTGCTTCCCTCTTAACAAAGGGCCTGAATGTGTTTAAGAACATAAGAGCAGAAAGAAATAAACTTGCAGTAATAGTAAAGCTGTGTTATATTTTACTTTGTTGTACTCTTAACATTTTCCCAGAACAAGACATCTGAGTGTAATTAACAGTATTTCTTTTTTTGGGGGGGGGTCATTAGCACGACTACTGCAGTTCTATATATATATATTTTTTTTTTTGCCAGTATTGTTTGAGAGTACCTATAATTATAAGAAAATGAAAAACACAAGCTTAACATTTTTTTAGTTAGGGTAGAATGTTTGGCTTGCATTAGAATAATCTAAAAATAAATAAGCAAGCAGTGTACACATACATTGTGTTTAAATCAGTATCTGTGGTACTTCAGAATCAGTACATGTGAAATGGAATGCCTGGAATATCATTTCTGTTATGTTTATTGGTCTGGGACTGGTACTCTGTATGCATCCTTCTTTTTTGGAAAATAAAATTAAAATATATTGTGCATAGAAATAAGGAAATGACTGCATTTGAAAATGCTTGGCTATGACAATGGTTACAATATGATGGTATTTTGGCCATTTAGGAGTCTTTCTGGAGGTTAGGACATCTGTTGGGGCATTTTGTATCATTTGTCAGAAATAGGTCTCTGAAATGAAATAGCCTGTAGTTTACATCCACAGAAATCAATAGCATTAAACACTATACATCTGCACAGACACACACACACACACACACACACACACACACACACACACACACACACACACAGACACACACACCACCAAATAAAGTAAGATTATGTGCAAGTTCTTGGCTATTGTGATGTGAAAGAAATGCAACCATGGAGATTTATTTTACTTAAACATTGTAGGTTGAAAGCAGTTTCTCTGGGTAGGGAGTTGAGCTGGGGGCAATGCTTGTGTGAATAGCTGCAGTTTTGTCTACATTTGCAACTGTAATGTACATTTCACTGAAGTAAGATCGACCAGAAGCTCTGAAATCTGAGTCTGGTTTGTGTGTGTGTGTGTGTGTGTGTGTGTGTGTGTGTGTGTGTGTGTGTGTGTGTGTGTGTGTGTGCGTGTGCGTGTGTGCGTGTGTGTGTGCGCGCGTGTGTGTGGTGTGTGTACATAGATACAGACATAAAAAGAGATAAAAAAAGATATTTTATTTTCAGCAGAACCAAAAGTAATGTCAGTCACATTCATTAGAAGACCCAGACTGCTCATCATACATCATAAGATACCACTGATGAAGATATTTTTGTCAGCAGTATACCTTTTTGTACAAAATCTAAGCCTCTGCACCAAAAATGACAGTATTTAAGAATACTATCAAGGAAAGAGATGTGTTCTAAGCCATATTTCAGAAAATGATATCAGGATACATGTATTCAGTCTATGCATCAAGGATATAGGTTCAGAGGTGTATACTAGTCTTAATGACTACTGAGGCCTTTATAAGCCTAGCCATGCAACTCAGATGTATCCCAGAAGTTATTTGTGCCTTAGTAGTTTCTTTAAGAGGTGTATGTTATTTAGGGTATGACATATCGGCTGCCTCTGTTTTTCAGAGACATAGGTGTCAGACCAGGGGAGAATTTTCTATTTCCCATCAACTGGTCTGTGTTGCACTTGAATAAGCTTAGGGAGGGGCTCTGCTTCACATGGATAAAAAGTCTATTCCAGAGAGTGGGAATTCTCCAAGATATGTACTTGTCCCTCCAGCATGTTCTATTTAAGTCACAGGCAATGTTTAAGTCCTTAAGCCTAGTAGCTCTGGTGCTGTTCGCTTTCTGGACATAAAAAAAAATCCATCAGAGCAGGATCCAAGGATGCCTTACATGCCAGTAATAAATTACCTCTCAGCAGTCTGTAGGAAACAGAATACAGACATAGGGCTTTGAGGTGATCTGCATAGCACACTGATTATGCCCCAAATTCTTTTTGTGAGGAACATCTGTGGACATTCCAGTTGTTGCATGTGCCTAGTCAGGTAGACACAGAAAGGAGCATTATACACAATGATGCACCTGAAGATGGCTGAGTATAGTGGCATGATGACTTCTCTGAACCTTGATGCCATGCCCTTACTTATAAGTTGAGTGACATGGAATGATTTTCTTACAACTTTAGACATGTTGGTCAAAAGACAGGTTACTTCTACATGAGTCCCCAAAATTCTTTCATATATGTAGCACTATTAAGACTGACTGGTCTGTTAAGAAGCTGTGTGGAATACTAAGTTGTTGCAGCTTTGCAAAGATATAGACTATATTCACTAATTTTGAAAAAAAAAAAACATCACATCCCTTCTCATGAAACCTATTAAAGGTCACCTGGATTATATTTTTTACATGTCTAAAATAATGATATATACAGAGGATGAAATATGTGCATGTGTGTGTTGACTTTCAAAAGGAATGTAATGTTGTCTTTTATAATTTGACCAGTATATCTTCAATTAGTGAAGGCAAACTCAACCCAGGAAAAGGTGCTCTCTCTCTCTTTTTATCTTGTCATATCATACCAAGTTATCCCTTTATAATTTGACATTTAGATGCTGAAATGACAGTTTAACTTGAAAAAAACTACTCTCATCATGCTCTACATTTTATAAATCTGCAAATAATCATTATTTGCTTCCTTTTCTCCATGCAAAATTTGAGATCCCTACATATCAGTCTTTTCCATTTACATGAGACGCTTAAGTAGGGCTGGCCACTTCCCATCTTCCTTCAATATTCTCAAGATAAATTAAGCAGTTCTTTGTTTGTTGGCAATATACTGAGTTATTTAGCTTTGTCTAATACGGCACTTTCTCATCTACATGTGACATTGCAATATGTGACTTATTCAGCAAGCTGTATAATCAGCCCTGCAAAAACCACACACCTTTGCTCAAACTTCTACTTCTCTTTCACTCCTTTATCTGCTCCATTACTAAATGTTAGGGTATTTTCTTAGCATATTCTCTATCCTTGTTATCTTAATAGCAGTCACATACAGTTATTGCTCTTCTTTATTAAACTTATAATACATGAGGTGATTTTTTTCATATCTTTAAAAAACAAAAGTAAAACATGTTCATTAAAATGACATATTTTTCCAAACTGTTCTACATCCCTCCATTCTTTATCAACAGTCCCACTACCTAAATGGTTGTACGACTGGAACCCAAAATGTTATCCTTTACTTAAGCTTCTAGTAAAATTAAGATTCACTACAAGACCATAAGAGATCAGGACATTAGGTTCTGTGATTTGATTCTCAGCTGGGGTACCTTCTGTGCGTAGTCTGTATGTCTTCACTACGTTTGCGTGGGTTTCCTCTGGGTGCTTCAATTTCCTCTCACATTCCAAAGACATGCGGTAGGTGGATTTGACACTAAATTTGCCACAGGTGTGAGTATGCATGCGAGTGCATCCTATGGCAGAACCACCAGGGCAGGGTTAGCCACCCTTTGGTGTAAACCTTGGCTGTAGATGATTGTCACTGTTGAAGTGACACAAGCCTATGTGCAAAAATGGGAAAAAAGTGTTTGTGGATGGATGGCTGGATTGAGGAAGACTTAAAATTCCTTGATGACATACACCTCCACTGGTATTTCGGAATAATAGGCTACTTGACTAAGCTGATACAATTCTTTTGGAATTGCTCTGGAAAAACCTGGATGTGCCTTTGCTGACAATCTTCCCTATTGTTTTTCCACAGCACTTGTTCAATTAATTCTCTTATTCCTGACTCTGTGTACTAATGTAATATGTCTACCTACCTACTACCTGTCTACCTATTTATTTGTATCTGGTTCACTGCCTCTTAAAACTGTATGCATGCAATATTTGTTTACATAAATGTTCCTCATAATAGGTTCACAGCACAGAGTTTGAATATTCTTGTAGCACGTGAAGTGCCAAGATTACACTCAGATAACAAGAAAAAGATAAATTTGTTAACACCTTCCACAGCGTGCGATCCAAATGTAAGAGCACTTAGCAGGTGCTGTTACAATTGGGTCTTGCAATAAGGACTAACAATAGACAGTGTCTGCTATTAAAGAACAGCATCAGTAGGTAAAGTTAAGTTCTATCTGCTGTACATACTTCTTAGCCGTCCCTGACTATGTCTCATATTTTTGCTTTGTCCTCATAATTTTTTTTATTTTTCTCAGAAATCACTAAGGGTTAATTACACAGTACTGACAGACATAGTTTTGTAGTTACATTGTTCAGAAAATGCATATTGATGCATAACCTGTTGTTTTATTAAATTTTTAAAAGAATAAGAACAAAATTTAAATTCTGTTCCTGATATTGATCCTTTGTCTCCCCATTATTTTGGATTTGTCCAGAATTCTTAAGCACAAAAATGAAGAGGTGTGCTACTATCTGTTTTCACAGTGTTAAGTACTTTACAGTCTTTCAAAGCCAGCAAAACACTTTTCAATTTTTTTTTTCTAACCGGTAGTAGATGCATCACAAAGAACAAAGACCAGGTGTCCAATCAAAATCTTTTATTATATATTCTTTACATGGATGCCTAGATTCACCTCTCGAGCTTCGGATTCAAGAAGAATTTCTTGGCATCCATCTGTTGAACACATAATAAGCTGGTTATGATTGAAGTCCCAGTCACTGTCCTCTATAGTATCTCTATTGATTTCTCTACAGAATTTCCTGGCCATGCATTTATAAATGCTAAGAAAATAATTTCACAGGATAGATATTGAATAGTCTAACTAATCTAATCACCTTTGCTATGGACTTCCTACCAAGCTTGCTTAATAAATCAGTGAACACATCGAATACAACCTATTGTTGCGGACTTATTTCCAGGAGTATTATAAATAAGCTTAAGCTATTATACAATGACTGGCCACTAATATTCTAAAACGAGCACACTGATTGGCTAGCCCAACCAGCGTGCCCATTGTAAATCGAGAATATAGCAATGGAAAAAGGTCCAGTTGCCTGGACTTTTGTCTGTTTGCATAGTCTGTAAGTGTTTTTTTTTTTTTAAACAAAAATAAAAATAAAATCTGCAGTCCGGACTCTGGACATATGAGAGACAGCATGGAGAAAATGCACCTCCTCCACCCACTTCACTAGCCAATCATACAACACAACACACCCACACCTCTTTAAATCCCTACCTCCTTAGTACTCACACTCTTACACCATTCCTATAGTCTTTCATCACCCTCTGAACTAACAATCTCATCTATCTCACACTACTCTAATTGCTAATATGCCTACTATTCTTAATATACTATTTCTCCTTCTCCTTTCAACTACATTACTCTTTCTCTCAGTTCTCACATGCTATCAAAGCACTACTGTTATACACACCAAATCACCCACACTCACTTTATCTCCAAACCATAACACATCTACCTTTACTCACGTTTCCTACTCCCTATCTAACTTCACCATTATTGCCACACATAGATTAAAATACTTCCTTACACCTAAACCGCATGTTGACCAGTAAAACAAATATCCACACATGCACCCAATCTCTCCAATAATCAATTTCATATTATCCAACCTGTTACTATCAGGAGACGTCCACCCCAACCCAGGTCCTAACAATTCTCCTCAAAATACTTTCAATACCACTACCACCTCTGTGCTCTCTTCCACCACTCCATCATCCATTACTAATACTATTTCCCAAAAAAGATTCACCCTCTCATCTATAAATATTCAAAGTATAGTTAAAAAAACATTACTAATAATATTCCCCAAAAAAGACTCACCCACTCATCTATAAATATTCAAAGTATAGTTAAAAAAACCAACACACTTCATGCTTGGATCACTCAACATAACCCAAACATACTTGCCTTGTGTGAAACCTGGTTAAAACCAAGTATTCTAATTCTGAAATTCTTCCCCCTAGCTACAATATCCTCAGGCATGACAGACTTTCAAAAAGAGGAGGGGGAGTTGCAATCAAGTATTCAAACTGCCTGTCTGTCTCCCCTATCTTTTTTCCCATATCTGACTTTCTCCCAGCTGAGATAATGTTAGCTGACTTTAAACTTAGCAACCATAAAAAACTTGCCATTGCATCAATTTATATTCCTCCTGGAAATAATGTCCACATTTTAGAACACTTTCTATCCTGGATATCTAAAACTATCCCTTATGAAACCATCATACTAGGAGATGTCAACATCCATCCTCAACTCCCTTGCCCCCACTAGGAAAACTCGCATCAAATTCAGATATGCCCCAAGGCTAACTAAAACTACCCTTACACTCATGAAGATCAGAGATAAAGCTTGGAAAACTTGGAAAGGCAATAATACCTCTTCCAACTGTGTCTCTTACAGGGAACTTAGAAACAAAGCTAAGAAACAAATCAATCTTGATAAAAAGAACTATTACCAATCCTCACTTAATCCCAACTGTAATCCTAAAGAAATTCTGGAACTCTATCAATAAACTTCTCTCACCTGGTACTCCTACCCCACCCACACCTTATTCTGACAAGACTCCACTGGAAATAGAAACCCTCCTTAATAAGTTCTTCATTGAAACCATTGAAAACTTAACTGTAACTAACTTCTCCACCTGCACCTCTTTCAATCCATCTTCATCTTCATCCACCTCTGATTCATCTTTCTCACCCTCACTCTCATTCCCACTATCACCTGTTCCCACCTGTTATATCAAGTTGCTCTTAACTAAACTAAAACCTGGTTCACCCTCAGCTGATAACCTTCCTCCATTATTCCTTAAACATGCAGCTACATCTCTAGCTTACCCCATATCTATGCTGATTAACAGATCCATAAAAGAAGGCAAAGTCCCTGAAAGTTGGAAGAAATATTTTGTAGTACTTCTTCATAAAGGAGGAAACTCCACTGGGCCAACCAATTTCAGACCATTTGCCATACTGTCTCCTCTCTCCAAAATACTGGAAAAGTGTATCCGTAAGCAAGTACTTAATCATCTGCTACAAGAAAACCTACTCACACCAACTCAACATGGCTTCCACCCAACACATAGCAAGGCTACCGCTCTTGTATCCTTTACTAATAACATTGGTCAAGTCAGGAGATATTAGCAAAATAGCATCAGCCCTCTTTCTGGACCTGTCAAAAGTATTCAACACCATATCTCAAACCATACGTCACCATAAACTCTCCAACCTAGGCTTCTCAAACTCCACCACCTCATGGTTCTGTGATTATCTCACTAATAGACACCATGCTATTAGATGGAACTGTTTCTACTCCCAATCAATGACCTTTTCTCATCCTGCCCCCAATCCAATCTTATTCAGTATGCTGATTACTCAATCATCATCAGCTCTGCTGACAACATAGAAAACCTTCAATCCCTTACACAAAACTCACTCCACTGAGTTGAAAACTGGCTACAATCCAACCAACTCCTGCTAAATTTGAGCAAAACTAAGCTACTACTTTTCTTACCTAAAATCTGCAACATGCAAAACAGAACTTTTCCATAACATCCCTTAATGGAACTAAAATTTCTGGTGACACCCAAACAAAACTCCATGGAGCAATAATTGATGATGAACTTAACTTCAACCATCACATTCATAGCTCAATAAAAAAAAAAAAAAAAAAAAAACTAGGTCTGCTTTACCGTCACAAAAACTTTCTTCCCTGTGCATGCAGGCCATCCCTTGCCCAGTCCCCGCTTCTACCATCCCTACTCTATGCTTCACCTATTCTTACCCATCTACAGAGTAACCTAATATCCAAACTAGAAACCACATATAACAAAGTAGTCAGATTTGCTGCAAATCAGCCTTACAAATCCCATCATTGCCTCTCATTAAAGGCTTTACACTGGCCTGAATTTTCCAACTTACTGCTTTAATCCCAACTCCTTATAGCCCACAATATACTAAACAATCCTAAATCTTGCCCATGCCTTGCAAATTCCCTGACATTTTATACTCCTCAACACCCACTAAGAAGTACTAATCAATACTTTCTTGAAGTTCATAAGCCAAACAAAACCTTTAGGAAAATACTCTATTGTCACTCAGTTGCAAAAAACTGGAACACACTCCCTTTAGCCCTTAGACTACTTAAAGACAAAAATGCCTTCAGGAAACAGCTTAATTTTTTTTTCCTATCAAATTGGATCTGTTCATGCTCTAAACTAATACCCAAGAAACATTCAGGAATAACCTAACTTAACTGTATCACTTCTAGCTCTCTCTCTCTCTCTCTCTTTACTACTACCTACACATTTTTTCCATCATATTCCATATAGTTATCTCATGTTACACTCAGTTGCCATAATCCCTTATTACTGTTCTTAAATTTATTTATTAACTTCCAAAGTTCACACAACTTTATCTGTATATTTACTTACTTCATGCCTAGTACCTTGGTTCACAATGTATTGACCTTAGTCTTATCATATTTCTGCTTAGTTTCTTGCCATACTATGTGAACATTTCCATATATGTATTGTATTGTATTTCTGTCCATTCTATATATTCCTTTATTGCATGTTATGTAATTACTTCAGAAGCATGTATACTTAAAATGTGATCTGTGTTTATCTTTGTTCTTACTATTTGTTTACTTAAATTTTTTTGGGGAGCTTTTCTCCTTGGGTCTCTGCTGAAAAAGGGCTTCTAAGAACCCAGACAGACTAACCTGGTTAACAAATGTAAAAATAAATAAAAATAAATAAAATTCTAGGAAAATCAGGTACATTATTTAAAACTAAAGGCACGTAACTGAGTCCCCTTGTATTTCTTCCATTCTGTCTCTTTTCTATCCCTAAACTGCCCCAAACTTCTTTTTAATTAAAAAAAGAAAAGAAAAATGGAGAAATGGAGATCTTTTTTTCGCCGTTGCTTACTTTCCCAAGCACTGATGTATTGGGTATGTATGGGAACGCAAGTCCCAAATGCATGCGCAGTACATCAGATACGGCAACAAGGATATGTCCAGCAGTGGAAGGACACCATGGCGCTGCTATACAAAGACATTATTTAAGAAAAGTAAGTATGTTTTTCTTTAATAATGTCATTGTATAATAGCACTAACCCACATCTGGGTGTAGGTAATGCTGGAATTACCCACGGTTGTCTTTGTTTGGTCACGAGGGCAACACACCAACCAAGGGTAAATCTAGCATTACCTACACCCAGACATTGGTTATTGCATAATTAAATCACTTTCAGAATTATTAAAGTATTTTCTCACACTATTCAAAAATGCATCCAAGCCAGAAGCTTTGGGTATGCAAGAGAACAAATCAACAACGTCCACAGTAACAAACAAAAGGTCTTGATTCCATACATTTGTAGGATATTTTCTTAAAAATTCCCAAGAATCTTTGACCATATGAGGTACAATATTATAAATATGCTTCAACTGTTGGTCAATCATAACACCCATGGAAAAAGTCTTTGAGTAACTTCCCGATGTAATGGGTCTAAATTGGGGGTCGATGGTACTCATGAGTTTTGGGAATACCAAAGATCCTAGCCAACAACGGATATTCCACTTTAATGAATCCATATATTTCATCTGAAATTCTGTGATCTATCAAAAATTCTTCTATATAATAATCAATCTGCCGGTATGAAATCTGGATCTCATTACGAGATACTATCTGATAGTTATCAGTGTTGTACAGAATATCATGAATTTTGTTTGAATATGCGTTGTTGTCATAGATGACTATTCCCCCTCCCTTATCGGGTTTCATTATGCGTACTGCTTCGTTCTGTCGTAATTCTTCTAATAATTCTGTCTCTTCAATGGTCAAATTAAAATTAAATTTACTCGTGGAAATCTTGTTAAATAACTTATATATATGTCTAGTTACTACTCTATCAAAGACTGCCACCGTAGGATGTGTGGGCGGAATGAATTTACTTTTCTTTTTTAATGTCCTACACTGCCCAGAATTATTTTTGGGTGTAATTGGTGTTTCAACACCATCTTTGAATAAGATGGCTAAATTTAATTTTCGTGTGTACTTCTTGAATTCAATCAACGTATCCACTAATTTAGGTTTTGCTGTAGGAATGAATTTCATTCCTTTAGAAAGTAATTTAAAATGTGTTTTATTAATATCCATATCTGTGTAATTGTAAATATTAAAATTTTGATAAGACAAAACATTACCAACTCTCAGTATGTCCTGTTCTTCTATTCCTTCACTCACAGGTGTATCATTCAAAACTTCTCTATTACCAGTGTTTGAATGAACACCCTGAGTATAAACTTTGTTACTGGGACCACTGGAGTCATACACAATATTATCGCTCAATTCAGAAACATTATTTACATTACTATCCAGTTGATTTCTAACCATAACTACCATTGGTAATGTCTGGAATGTCGATCTTCCCACCTCTTGTACCTTTTCGGCTTGCGGGTACTCGCCTCCCCCAAAAAATGATCTTCATGATAGTCATGTCCTATACTGGTGTGTGAGTTCAAATCGTTTCCCTTATTTTGAACTTGATTATATACTTTAAAAGTTTTATTAGTTAAATTCTTATTCCATTTATATGCTGTGTTTTTCTGATATTGAGTAATATCTCTTACTAATTTTTGTGCCTTTCTATGATGTACCTTCTTTGAATAAATTTCAACATTCTGAAATTGTTTCTGATACAACCTTTCCCACTGCGGAAAAAGTGCATCATGCTGTATTTTGTTGTTAATATTCTCCACTTCCATAAATAGTTTACTTAAATAGCTATTGTTGTATTTAATCAAATGTTTCATATATTGAATACCAAATGAGTCAAATAAAATGTTAAAATCTGACATAACAGACTCTGCTAACTCCACTCCCATGGGAACTTTGAAAAATCTGAGTCCCATCGGGACTACATTGGAATCAATACATTTGACAAAGTACGTTTTATTTAAAACAACGCTCTAAATTTCAGCTATTTTTGTGAACTGTTTGCTTGCCAAGACCTGAGGGGTTTCAGTGTGGTTTTTCCCATATCTGACTTTCTCCCAGCTGAGATAATATTAGCTGACTTTAAACTTAGCAATCATAAAAAAACTTGCCATTGCATCAATTTATATTCCTCCTGGAAATAATGTCCCCATTTTAGAACACTTTCTATCCTGGATATCTAAAACTATCCTTTATGAAACCATCATACTAGGAGATGTCATTATTGATTGGCTGCAGATCAATAAAGAATCACCTTCTACCTCTCTCAACCTGTATGGATTCGCACAGCTCATCTCTTCCCCTACCCACCTTCATAAATTTTCCTCTACTGGTTCACTTATTGACTGGAAACTATTATCTCACCCTCAACATTACCATAATCCAACCACTCTACCAGACACATTAGGTGACCACCTACCTTTACTAGTTCACAGAAACTCTGAACACCTGCATAAAGCACAACAATATAAGGTGACCCGTGATCTATCTAGCTATTCTCTTGACTCACTAAATCACCTCCTCTCTACTATAAACTGGTCCTTTCTTTCTAATCTCACTCTCGATGAAGCAGTCCTACACTTCAACAACACCTTTCTGTCCATCCTCAACTCCCTTGCCCCCACTAGGAAAACTCGCATCAAATTCAGATATGCCCCAAGGCTAACTAAAACTACCCTTACACTCATGAAGATCAGAGATAAAGCTTGGAAAACTTGGAAAGGCAATAATACCTCTTCCAACTGTGTCTCTTACAGGGAACTTAGAAACAAAGCTAAGAAACAAATCAATCTTGATAAAAAGAACTATTACCAATCCTCACTTAATCCCAACTGTAATCCTAAAGAAATTCTGGAACTCTATCAATAAACTTCTCTCACCTGGTACTCCTACCCCACCCACACCTTATTCTGACAAGACTCCTCTGGAAATAGAAACCCTCCTTAATAAGTTCTTCATTGAAACCATTGAAAACTTAACTGTAACTAACTTCTCCACCTGCACCTCTTTCAATCTATCTACATCTTCATCCACCTCTGATTCACCTTTCTCACCGTCACTCTCATTCCCACTGTCACCTGTTCCCACCTCTTATATCAAGTTGCTCTTAACTAAACTAAAACCTGGTTCACCCTCAACTAATAACCTTCCTCCATTATTCCTTAAACATGCAGCTACATCTCTAGCTTACCCAGTATCTATGCTGATTAACAGATCCATAAAAGAAGGCAAAGTCCCTGAAAGTTGGAAGAAATTTTTTGTAGTACTTCTTCATAAAGGAGGAAACTCCACTGGGCCAACCAATTTCAGACCAATTGCCATACCGTCTCCTCTCTCCAAAATACTGGAAATGTGTATCCGTAAGCAAGTACTTAATCATCTGCTACAAGAAAACCTACTCACACCAACTCAACATGGCTTCCACCCAACACATAGCATAGCTACCGCTCTTGTATCCTTTACTAATAACATTGCTCAAGTCAGGGGATATTAGCAAAATAGCATCAGCCCTCTTTCTGGACCTGTCAAAAGTATTCAACACCATATCTCAAACCATACGTCACCATAAACTCTCCAACCTAGGCTTCTCAAACTCCACCACCTCATGGTTCTGTGATTACCTCACTAATAGACACCAGGCTATTAGATGGAACTCTTTCCTCCCAATCAATGACTTTTCTCATCCTGCCCCCAATCCAATCTTATTCAGTATGCTGATGGCTCAGTCATTATCAGCTCTGCTGACAACATAGAAAACCTTCAATCCCTTACACAAAACTCACTCCACTGAGTTGAAAACTGGCTACAATCCAACCAACTCCTGCTAAATTCGAGCAAAACTAAGCTACTACTTTTCCTACCTAAAATCTGTAACATGCAAAACAGAACTTTTCCATAACATCCCTTAATGGAACTAAAATTTCTGGTGACACCCAAACAAAACTCCATGGAGCAATAATTGATGATGAACTTAACTTCAAACATTCATAGCTCAATAAAAAAAAAAAAAAAAAAAAAAAAAAAAAAAACTAGGTCTGCTTTACCGTCACAAAAACTTTCTTCCCTGTGCATCCAGGCCATCCCTTGCCCAGTCCCCGCTTCTACCATCCCTACTCTATGCTTCACCTATTGTTACCCATCTACAGAGTAACTTAATATCCAAACTAGAAACCACATATAACAAAGTAGCCAGATTTGCTGCAAATCAACCTTACAAATCCCATCACTGCCTCTCATTAAAGGTTTTACACTAGCCTGAATTTTCCAACTTACTGCTTCAATCCCAACTCCTTATAGCCCAGAATATACTAAACAATCCTAAATCTTGCCCATCCCTTGCAAATTCCCTGACACTTTATACTCCTCAACGCCCACTAAGAAGTACTAATCAATACTTTCTTGAAGTTCATAAGCCAAACAAAACCTTTAGGAAAATACTCTATTGTCACTCAGTTGCAAAAAACTGGAACACACTCCCTTTAGCCCTTAGACTACTTAAAGACAAAAATGTCTTCAGGAAACAGCTTAAATCTTTTTTCCTATCAAACTGGATCTGTTCATGCTCTAAACTAATACCCAAGAAACATTCAGGGATAACCTAACTTAACTGTATCACTTCTAGCTCTCTCTCTCTCTTACTACTACCTACACATTTTTTCCATCATATTCCATATAGTTAGCTCATGTTACACTCAGTTCCCATAATCCCTTATTACTATTCTTTAATTTATTTATTAACTTCCAAAGTTCACACACCTTTATCTGTATATTTACTTACTTCATGCCTAGTACCTTGGTTCAGCAATGTATTGACCTTAGTCTTACCATATTTCTGCTTAGTTTCTTGCCATACTATGGGAACATTTCCATATATGTGTTGTATTGTATTTCTGTCCATTCTATATATTCCTTTATTGCATGTTATGTAATTACTTCACAAGCATGTATACTTAAAATGTGATCTGTGTTTATCTTTGTTCTTACTATTTGTTTACTTAAATATTTTTTGGGGAGCTTTTCTCCTTGGGTCTCTGCTGAAAAAGGGCTTTTAAGAACCCAGACAAACTAACCAGGTTAACAAATGTAAAAATAAATAAAAATAAATAAAATTCTAGGAAAATCAGGTACATTATTTAAAACTAAAGGCACGTAGCTGAGTCCCCTTGTATTTCCTCCATTCTGTCTCTCTTCTATCCCTAAACTGCCCCAAACTTCTTTTTAATTAAAAAAAGAAAAGAAAAATGGAGAAATGGAGATCTTTTTTTCGCCGTTGCTTACTTTCCCAAGCACTGATGTATTGGGTATGTATGGGAACGCAAGTCCCAAATGCATGCGCAGTACATCAGATACGGCAACAAGGTTATGTCCAGCAGTGGAAGGACACCACGGCGCTGCTATACAAAGACATTACTTAAGAAAAGTAAGTATTTTTTTCTTAAATAATGTCATTGTATAATAGCACTAACCCACATCTGGGTGTAGGTAATGCTGGAATTACCCACGGTTGTCTTTGTTTGGTCACGAGGGCAACACACCAACCATGGGTAAATCCAGCATTACCTACACCCAGACATTGGTTATTGCATAATTAAATCACTTTCAGAATTATTAAAGTATTTTATATATAAGACTGTGTAAAGATTTCGAGTTAACCTATCATTTTCTAACTCAAAAATTTAAACTTTTACTTATATCTGCCATGTTTACTACCCATACTGCTGCAAAACATCTCACACTCCTACATTTTTTTTTCTTTCTGTAACTGGTAGTACATCCGGGCAGCCAAAGCTCCATGTACTATACATAATTATGAGTGTTTTTTTTTTTTTTATCATAACCAGCTAGTTATGTCTTCTCAAAATGGATGTCAAGATTCACCTCTCAGTTTGCAGTCTCAAGGTAAATTCCCCTGACATAATTTTCTTCAAAACATAAGTTGGGTATAACTGGAGACTCAATCATAACCCTCCAGTTTGTTGCCAGTTTTGCTATTACAGATGAAAAGAACACATTCTCAGTGGAAGCCTGGAGATAAAAACAGATGCACTAAAAGCTCAACAGAGAAAACAACATAATTTAAGTACAGTATCACATGAACCATGAAACATCCAGTCTTAAACAGAAATAAATAGAAATCTTTTGAAGATATTCTCAATTCACAATTAGCCATAGCTCTCAATCTTTCATCTCCAGTATCAGGAACAAATACAGAAATAATAAAGGGCAATCAGGGACACTTAAAACAATATTACCACTGTTGGGTCTATATTAGAACACCGAACATTCAAAATGTTGAGTGTTCTAATATTGAACCCTATCAATCGAAATTTAAAAACATCGAACATTCAGAACAGCAAATATTTTCCTTAGGGAAAAGATTTGCTGTTCCAAAACACATACACATAACACAAGCACACCAAACAAACAGCAATCCACAAACATACACCTAAACTCTTACACCTAACCCTACACTAAACTATACATACACCACTAACTATCCACTTACCTTAACCCAAACCCTAACCCTAAGTTCCATCACTATCGCACAGTCACCTCACCCGCGCCCTAACCCTAACTCACCTATCCCACCCTAACCATCAAGTCCACACAATCGCACACTTACCTGACCTGCACCCTAACCCTAACTCATCTAACCTGTCCTAACCCTCAAGTCCACACAATCGCATACTTACCTGAACCCCACCCGTAACTTTCCACCAGAGCGCTGAAAATACCAAAGCAACAGAAATGGACAACCGATTTCTTTCCTTAGGAAAAAATTTGGTTTGCTGTTTCTTCGATATTTTCAGCGTTTGCTGAAAACGGGTCGATATTAGAACACTCAACATTTTGAATGTTCGGTGTTGTAATATAGACCCCCACTGTTAACTTGAGAAGTTGACAGAATAAGAGAATGTGAATTATCATGCATTTTCTGAAGTAAAAGAAATATATGGGCCAGATTCATGAACAGCTATCTTGTATGTGCTGCAGTGCACAGCGCACACAATAGTGTGTTACTTGGTAGTCATTATGCAAAACAAAGGTAACTGTCACAATATGCTAATGATAACATGGCTAGCCAAATTACATGCTGAGTAGCCAATCCAACATGGCAGAGCTATTCAGAAAGCTATAAAGCAATCATAAACACTCAAGTATAGCCATTTGGTCTGAAATCCAAAACTCTTTGGATTACAGCAATGATTACACTTAGAAAAAAGGGTGTTAGTGGTTTGGTTTCTGTTGCCATCGTTAACCTGAAGGAGGGAGCTTAGATCCTGTTAAACTTATCATGGACTTCAAGACACAGAAATTGTACAGCGATACTTGTTGGGCAGGGAAATACTACAGGAAATATGCAACCTCTGTCACCTCCACCTGAGGCCCAGGAAAATCATGGAGAACCCATCCCAGTGGAAACAAAAGTATGAGTAGCATTGTGTATATTAGCTACAGATAAATTTCAGAGACCCACAGGAAATATATATTTAGGGTGTCACAGACCTCAGCTTCCAGAATACTACATCACATTCTAAATGCAATGCTACAACATGCAAGCAGCATATCTGGTTCCCACAAACACCACAGAAGAGAGCAAGGACAATGCAGAAATGTTATGTAATACCACACTTCCCTGAAGTTTTGGAGGCCATAGATTGCATACACATAGAAGAAAAATCCCTATCTGGTGAACAGGCAAGGAGGTACATCAACAGAAAAAGGATACAACTGTATAAAGTGTCAGGCTGTCTGTACTGCCCAAGGCATTATTTGCAGTGTGACGACAGCTCATCTGGCAGACATCAGTCATAATCAGTTTGCAGTGCAAATTCTACCAGTCCTATGGAACTAGCAATGCACTCTGGCAGAGGTACTTCTTTTGGTCAAGGGTGATGACAGAGAACTGACTAGTCTACCGTGCATGGCTCTCACCTGTCTGAGATGACAGGACATAGAGCTAGCACAGTGCTTGATTGTGTTCATGCAGACACATGTGCATTCATTAAATACTTGCTCGTAACCTCCCCCCACCCACACACACACACACACACACACACACACACACACACACACACACACACAACTTATCTAAGCAGTACTGTAACCCAGGCAGTTTTTATGACTCAGACATATGGCACACCTGCGAGCTGTGCACAAGGTTTACTAGGGGTGACTTTTTACAACAGCATCTAGTGGGGATGCAGGTTATGCCCTGGAACCATGGCTCATGACACCCATGAGAAACCCACCCAAGTCTACCAAGCAGGGACACAATGATTCCCACACTCAAACTAGGAATATTATAAACAGCGTATCTGGCCTGCTCAAATCAATGTTTCAGTGTCTAACCAGATAAGAAGTTGCTCTGCAGTATGACCCAGGCACCTCTGCTGAAATACAGTCTGTTCCATGTTGTACAACATCATTCTCAGGGGCCAGCTTCAAGAAATACAACTACGGGCAGGACCACAGTCCCCAGTACTACAGGCAGGGCCAGCAGCTCCAGCAGATACATATGAGTTTGAGGCAGAACCACCAGTTACAGATGGTGCTGGCAGACACAGGCATGCACAGTATTTATGTATTTACTCATTTATTTATTTATTTTAGTAATATATTTATTGATATTTGATCATATACCATGGCTTTGGCTAAGGGGCAATGGATAGCACACACTCTGAATACCTAAAGGAAGGAATAACAGCCTTAACACATACAAATATTAAAAATGATGTCTGACAAAATGTACAACCTTTACTTAATCATTTAATAGCTGTATTCACTTAGCATCAGACACAGGCAACCTCCGAGGAGACTCCTTGCATCTGCATTATTACTAAGATGTCTGGAACCTGTACAGAAGAACAAATACAGTTATATAAATGATTAGTGTGTTATGCAAATTCTCATTTGAACCTAAGTTAAAACATGTCCCAGGTGTACAGTAATGTCAGCAATACCTTATGATTTATACTTGCAATATACAGCTATGGCTTTTACTCACTAATGTACATCAACCCTTTCAGATGACCAATGCATAGAAACCAGTGAGCAGGTCAAGAGTAGCATCATTGCACAAGTATAACAGTAAGCAAGACTTAAACATCTACTTTGACTTTATGAGTAACAGCAGTAACACAAATACAGTGAGGGTCAACAATTACAGAAGCAATCATGGACAAATGATTATGGGTTATGGTTAAAAGCATTTGTTCTGTAATACATTTTCATTAAAGGAAGATTTTGAGTAAGCAAGAACTAACTATCCACTCAGTGCATCTCACACACATATATGCAATGTGGAGCCACAAAGAAATGTTCAAAGGGCAGGGCACAGTCATCATCAATTGCACAGGACAGGGTGGAGGGGGGACAGGAAGTCAAGCCTGACACCAAAGAAGAGTTTTGTGTGTGTGTGTGTGTGTGTGTGTGTGTGTGTGTGTGTGTGTGTGTGTGTGTGTGTGTGTGTGTGTGTGTATATATATATATATATATATATATATAAATATATATATATATATATATATATATATATATATATATATATATATATACACAAGAAAAACAAAAATGTATTTTTTATGCAACCAATTTGCAGGACCAGTAGCAAGATATGTTTAGCAGTCAATAGTATTGCTTAGATAAGTAGTGTGTGTGTGTGTGTGTGTGTGTGTGTGTGTGTGTGTGTGTGTGTGTGTGTGTGTGTGTGTGTTTGAGGTGGTACGAGCAAGTATTTAATGAATGCACATGTGTCTGTATGAACACAATCAAGCCCTGTGATAGCATCAGACAGGTGAAAGCCGTGCATGGTAGACTAGTCAATTCGGTGTCATCACTCTCAACCGCATGAAGTACCTCTGCTGGAGTTGTGCTAATAGTTCCATATCTTTAGCTAGAATTTGGGCTGCAAATTGGCCATGACTGATGTCTGCTGGATGAACTGTCATCACAAATACATCCAGAACCAAGAACAGATAGCCTACCACTTCTGGGTGTGGGCACAACAATCACTGATGGAGCACTGGAAGTAGTACCACTATAAAAGTGGGATCTTGCATGGCCATGTTGGCTAACACTGGACAATGTAGCAACTCTACAGCCACATGGATGCTGACCCTCCCCCAGCAGATGTCCCATTATAGATACTACCTGATCCAATGTGCCAAACATCCTGTCCAAAGGAATCACCCACATGGTTCAGGCAGTCCTTCACATCAAAATGTACAATGTTTAGTACTCGCACTATCTCTTCTGTGGCATTTGTGGAATGTGTCTGTGCCTCAGTGATTTCCCCACATAAATGTCGTGTGGCACCTACTGACACAACAACATCAAGAGCAGTATGGACAGCAGGCCTCCTCCAAACCCCTCTAATGACCCACCTGTTAGCACGTCACAATGGCTACAGGAAGACTCAGCTAGTTCTGCAACTGGACTAACCACACTACTCTGATCAACTGTGTCACCCTCAACTTGTCCTGTGTCTGAGGTCTATGTGTCAATGGCATGCATAGGCATACTGACTGTGTCAGAAATATTGGCAGGAGATGTTGGAGGCATGATCTCAATGTCAGATGAACCCTCTGCACCCCTAGGCTGTGCCTCTTCATCACTGCCATTATCATCAGAGTCTAGAGATACTCTGATATCAGGCAGCAGAAGTTCCACAGTACTATTGGCAGGATCACCCATGATAACAAGTAAGCAAAAAAAAAAAAAGAGAGAGAGAGAAAGTAAACAATGATTAAACATATGTTAAGTGAAACATGCATTATAACTTAAAAGATGCCAATGTAATGAAATCAAATAATTTTCTTTTACACATACATCTACTGTTTGGATATCAATAAAAATGCAGAATGTATGCTTATCATGATTTAATTTCTCCAAGTCTGTTGAGTTTCTAATACCATGATGGGAGTGGACCCCATTCTTAAGTCAAAGTATGATTAAAGTTCATGAAATTAGTGTTGTTTCAGTCTTTGATATTAGCTAGAAGTGCTCTTCGCTGCACCTGCAATATGCCCAGAATTGACTCTTGCTGCAATTCATACAGAGTTACATGTATTAGTATCATATCTAAATATGACTATAAATTATTTTTTATAAGACCCATTGCTCCTGTTACTATTGGAACTGTCTGGGTGTCCTTCGTCCACACTGCCCTTTTTTTCTGCCTGTAAATCCTGGTACTTATGACTGCCTCTCTGTATGTAAGACACTGTAATCACTGGGTGTAGCAATTTCAATGATCAATGCTACTTTTGTCTTCTTTTCATGGATTTCTATATTTGGTTTTCTCGCATCTGTTTTTTGAACTGCTGTTAATGGGTGATCCCATGTAATACAAACTTCATCATTTTCCATAATGCTTTGTGGCTCATGCTTCCAACACTTTTCAGTTACTTCAATATTATGTTTGCACAATCCCCAGTGCAACAGTGTGCCACATTATTATGCCTTTCTGCCAATGGTGTATCACATCCAGCAACAATATGTGCAACTGTTTCCAATTGCATTTCACAAAACTGGCATTTGTCTGTTTCTCCCACATGTTCAATAGATTTTGTAAACCAACGTGTATGTAGTCTACTATCCTGACTGCCAACCTTTTGTCTTTTGGTTTAAATTCACCTCACTTTAAACATTCCTTTGTGAAATCCTGATCAACATGAGGTTGTTTCAGGAGTTTTCTGTACTTGCAACTATATTTATGCATTTTCCACATTTCTTGTCTTCTCATCTGATCCTTCACCTTATATTCTTTCTGTTTTTTTTTTTTTTTTGGCACATTCAGTTGCTGTCTGACTTTTATCTACTTCTGATTTGATTTCCATTCTGGCTTGACACTGATATGCTTCTGTTAATCTAAGCAAGGAAGTCATCTTAGATTTGTTCTCCTTATGTTTTAAAACTTTCTCTATGTTTGGACCTTGTTAGGTCAGCAAATATGTCCTATGACTGCAGATCTATACATATAATCATTTTCAAGGAGGCCTATATCTCCTTCAGAATGGGGGATATATAGTCTTGCTATACACTGATTTTTATAAATCATTTGACAAGCATGAAGCATTTGTCTTGTTTTCCTCTCCAACTGATCCAATGCCTTTTGGGGCCAGTCAATCACCCCAAAACTCTAAGTTAGAACAGGAAGAGCAAATTAGTTTATTGCTTGGACTTTGTTCCTAGATGTCAGAGCTGTTTTCAGTATTAATTTTAGTCTTTTAAAATATTCCTTACTAAGTTTTGTTCACATTTATTCATGTTTTATTGTTGACCATTTATCAGTTCCCAAATATTTATATAGTCCGTGTTGCTCAAGTTCTTTTATATCACACTCCTATCCCAGGCTGATATTTTCTTGATGCTGCAGATTTTCTGCTTTAAAGGTTGCTTTTGCACATTTATCAAGATTAGACTAAATGACATTATTATATCATCTGAGAAAGTTTTAAACACTTGTAGTTGTGCTTTCAGTTCCTCAGCTGAGAGACTATATAGTTTTAAATCACCCATAAAAAGTAGATGAAAACTCTTTACACTTTGTTGTTTTCTGGCAGCCAAATTGCAGCCATGACCTAATCTGCAAGACAAAAGAGCAGCTGTGACAAAGAGTCACCCTGGAATATCTCCGTTTGAATTTGTATCCCCGGAATAATGATTTGCCCTTTATTATGGTTAGCTGCAAAGTGGTTTGCCACTGTTTCTTGATCACTATAATGTAATCAATCAGTGTAGGGTGTATCTTATACATTTGTAAGCACTTTTTTACTCATGAATGTGGGATGCTGTCCAATGATTTTCTGTAGTCTATCCATGCTATACTTAGATTCTTCCCCTTTTTAAAATTCTCCATTATGACTTTATTTAACAAATGATCCTTTGTTCCATATGACTTTCTTTCATTGCCTTTGGTTCTTTTGCCATGACTGAGCTTTCTTCTTAATGTCTATAAACTCTGTCTGCATCAGTTTCAGTGTACATAGATCATTGTATCATCAGTGTATTTAGATCATAGATCACATAGTGTTTATAGATCATTGGAAGGCAAGTTATTGGTTTATAATTTTAGGATAGCTTGCAGGTTCACTTTTAAGGATCAGTATCATTCTTCCTGTTGGTAACCACATTGGCATCTGTTCAGGGTGTGCATATAAATAGTTCTTACTCATGGCTAAATCTTCATGTAAAGATGTTAATACTGTCAGCTAGAAGTTAAGCACTGCATCTAGACCCGGGGTTTTCCAAATAGAAGCTTTTCTTTATTTTTGTTTCAATTTTTCTGGATGTTGCATCATCCCATTTCATATCCTGCACATTTGAACATCTTATTCTTTCTTTTACTTCTTCTGTCAATG
The DNA here is from genome assembly GCF_019279795.1 of Protopterus annectens. Taxonomy (NCBI): domain Eukaryota; kingdom Metazoa; phylum Chordata; order Ceratodontiformes; family Protopteridae; genus Protopterus; species Protopterus annectens. Next base: position 1,178,435,247 of record NC_056741.1, on the reverse strand, counting down.
CAGCATCTTTGTTATGTTCTACAGGAACTTCATGGATACCTCTCCAAAATTAGTCTATTTCTTCTTTTTTGGTGATGCTTCTACTCCTTTTGCCTTGTTTCCCAATTTCCTATAAAACTTTTTTGGGTCACTGCTTATTTTGTACTTTTCATATCTATTTATCAATGGGTCTACTTCACTTGACCTAAAACTCATTTGATTGACACTCATTTGACTGAACCCAAATTGACCTAAATTTTATTTGACCTAAAACTCATTTGACCGACTCCCATTTCACCGACATTTAAGACATAGACTTGTGGGTTTTCCTTCAACCGTGACTTGCTTGTGATAAAAAGAATTACTGTAACTTATAGTGCTGACTGTTAGAATTTCGATAGTCATGTAGGAAGCAGTGCTGCATTGTTTCTAAATGTGGGTTTTTCTATTTACATTTTTATGGGAAGTATCTAAAGTAATTGGGCGAATGTCTTGTGCGTTCCCAGCAGTAGAAGTAGCATGTAAAGTAGTGTAAGGCAAGTTAAAGGTATATGCGCTTTTCATCACTGTAGTGCGACCTTGGAGTTAGTACATACAATTAGAGGGGTGTGGGGGGCATGGACAGCATAGCCCCCACCTAGTTTGATTGTATATTGTTCTGTTTCTGTTAAGAGGGTTAGTAAGTAGTTTTTAAGTTCTGGAAAGAGTTAGTTACTGGTGTTCTACGTGTGCTTGTCTATGGTTTAAGATTTAGTATGTTGAAATTCAGCACTATAAGCTGTCAGTGAAATGGGAGTCAGTCAAATCAGTTGTCAGTCAAATTAAATTTATGTCTATGATATCTATGATATCAATTGGGTGTTGGTCAGATGGGTGTCAGTCAGATGAGTTTTAGGTCAAGTGAAGTAGACCCTTATTTACATATCTTCTAAGTTTTTCTGCCTGTGCTGAACTTTGTATTTTATTCTTTGCAATAATGTATGATAGATTCTGGTGTCTTCTGATATTGCAGTTGCTTTTATCATATATATATCCTTCTGAGTATTTCTGTTGATCTGTACCCTCTTCTGTACTCTTCTAACAGTGACACTTGTCTTAATTGCTTTAAAGTTTTCGTTATTCAATACTTCTAAGATGGCATTTAATTTGTCCGCTTCCTTTCTCTTACTGCCCTGTGTTTTTTTGGTAAAATTGTATCTGTTACTAATTTAGCTGCACAGTAATATATCCAGTTTACTTCTGTTATATCACACAAATTTCTATGTACAGTCCTGATTACTGTGGTCATTTGTTTTATCAAATTTCTAACACTTTGGATCTTCCTGTAGTTTTTTCTTTCATTGATCTTAATATGTCTATCCATCTCTATCAAATCAAACAAATTTCCCTTAGATCATTTTGTTCTAAACTAAGGGTGCATTCTTTGTTCTCCGTTTTCTGTAGGCATTCTACAGAAAGTCTTCCTGTGTCATATTCTCTTGAACTTCACTCTGTGTCATCCATTGTTCTCTCATATAGAAACTCACTGGCCTATCACTCCACAACACTGACTGCATCAGAGTTGCCAGGTTCCTGTTCCTTGCCTTTCTGTGCAAATCTAACTGAACTTTTGTATTGGTTTCCTACTGAAGGCTCCACAGTATCTTCATATGGCAACTGATCAGATGCTTCCCACTCCACTGGTTTCTTCTTAATTTGAGGATTCATTCTTCTATCATTCTGTGATATTTTCAGAGTTAGATTGTCTACAATAAATCCTTCACTTTGCAGGTAATCTATAACTTCAGTTTCTATTTCTTTAAATTCCCCATTACTAATTCTCTTTTCTACTCCCTCCTTTGCTCTTTGTTTTTTCGTTTTTGTATTGTAAAATTTTCCATATCTGGATGCCTTTGCCTATATTTCTCTTCATATATCTTTGGTGATGCTTTTTATTTATTTTGCTTTCTCCTTTGCATAAATGTTGCACCATATTAAATCTCTTTTTCTTTCCCATTCCCACATTTCTTCTTTAGATATCACCCACTCAAAATTATTCTTAATAAGGGTTCATATTATGTTATCGAACTTTTAAAAGTTTGAACGTCATATGGTCGAAGCCATATGATCGAACTTTTAAAAGTTTGAAAAGCTAAAAAAAAAAAAAAAAACAGAAAAAAACTACCTGACTGTTTTAAGCAGGGGAGCAAGCATCCTTTGCATCCCCACACCCCTCAATCTTTAAATATACCAACTCTGAGAACGCACTACAGTGCAAGAAGGGGAAATCTTCCCAGTCTGCACTGTATGGGGATCTCCACTGAAACGTTCAAACTTTTAAAAGTTCGATCATATGGTGTTAACCATATGACATTCAAACTCTTAAAAGTTCGATAACATAATTACACCCCCTTAATAGGGAGGGGCTCATTGTCCCATCATGCTGTGCCATAACCTGTGTTAGACTCTCTACACTAAATCCTTCACTTCTCATGTATTCCATAACTTCTGCTTCTATTTTTTTTTTAACTTCTACTTTACTAATTGTCATGTTCCCCCTTTGTGGTCTTATTTTTGAATTGTGAAATTTTCCATATCAGGGTGCCTTTGCCTGTATTTCTCTTTAAATATCATTGAAGCTGCTTTTATGCATTAATTAATTTGGCTTTCTCCTTTGTATAAATATTGCACAATATCAGATCTCTCTTTCTTTTCCACATCTGTATTTCTTTGTTATACCTTTCAAAAATCTCTAGATTTTGTTCTTTCTATTTTTGCACTTCCTCAGTCACTTCTTTTTTCAATCAGCCCAATGTTTCTTGGTCCATATAATGTTTTTCATGAATCTGCTGTATTAATGAAAACAAATCTGAATTTGAAATTTTTGACAGTTTTTCTTGTGCAAGTATTTTTCTTTCCTCTAATTTCTCTCTTAATCTTTTTGTACATCTTCTGTCTGGAATTTCTGGGATACTTGTATAATAGTCCACTCTATAATCTTTATGTCTCTTTTTTTGGCCTGTCAGTTTTTGTGATGTTTAAGGACTACTACTTTTTCTACAATGGGGGGGGGGGGCATCCTCCCCCTCTATCTGGCATAACCCTATTCTAGGAATGTTTCTGTGACTTGAGGATTTTACACTGTCATTTTTTCCAGTCCTGGCACTAGTGCGCCTACCAGGATTGGGCACTTTTTTATTCTGTGGCTTGTGCACCCAGCTATCTTTTTTGTTTTTAAAAAGAGTTATGTAGTTACCATAACGTGGAATCTGTGCTATCCTGCATCATTATTCATCATGGATCGGTCTAGGATCTGTCCTTGGATTCAAGCCGGCACTAAAAGAAAGCTCCTGAGCTCAAGCTCCTCCCCTTCCCAAGATCCATTGCTATGTACAATCCTCAGATTGAGTATGCTGAATAGAAACAAAGGGCAGTGAAGACTGCCTATAAGATGGAAAGGGATACCAATAAAAACATTCTTCCATAACTACCCAATCACCAGAAGGAGGGGGATGAAGAGAGAGAACGTAATGAATAATGACACTGGATAGCACAGATTCCAAGTTATGGTAAGTACATAACTCTTTATCTGGTGCTATCCATGTTATTATTGATCATGGATGGATCAGAGTCACCAGCTAACAACATCCCTGTGAGACCTCAAGGAAGGACATGAAGGAGCACAGAAGAACCAAAGGATGCCCTGCCCATAGACACCAATTCCAACTTATAATGTGTCACAAAGGTATGGTGATTAGACCAAGTGGCAGCAGCACACATATCATCCAAAGAAAGCCTTGCCAAGAATGCAGAAGATGTGGCCATTGACCTAGTGGAGTGAGCTTTGATGAGGTCAGATTGAGCCATATGATTGCTCTTGTAAATATAAGCAATACAGCTAACTATCCAATGAGAAACAGAAACCTTGGAAATTGCCTGACCTTTCTTAGCCTGAGAGAAAGCAACAAAAAGCTGATCGGATTTTAGAAAAATTTCTGTCCTCTTCAAGTAAAAACATAACTGCCTGTGTGCATCCAAACAGTGTAACTTATATTCTCCCTTATTTGAAAAACTGGGGAAGAAGACTGGAAGCTGAATCAACCGGTTAAAACTGGGGAAGAAGACTGGAAGCTGAATCAATCGGTTAAGATTAGCCTCTGAGGCCATCTTATGAATGAAGGAAGGATTGGTCCTGAGAGACACCCTATCCTTATGGGAAATCATGAAGGGGGCTTGATACAAACAGCCTGCAATTTCGAGACCCTCTTGTCTAAGGCAATGATCACCAAAAAGGCTGTCTTCCAAGACAGGAACTTGAGATCACAAGTAGCTGCAGGCTCAAAAGACTGTTGCATCAAAGACTGCAGCACCAGAGTGAGAGTTGAAGGAGGGGAAGGATCTTTGACAGGAGGTCTGAGCAAAAAGACCCCTTTGAGGAAAGCCTTGCACAGCCTAGATGAGAAAGTGGGACTTTAGTTAAAATAAAAGTTGGAGATGGTAGCCAGTTGAAGTCTAACCATAGAACAATAACTCCTTATTCAAAAAGAGAAGCTAGAAACATAGAAAACAACAAAATGTCACAAATAAAAGACTAAAAGGGATCTAAATTACGTTATTGAGCCCACATAGTAAACCTTTTCAGCTTGCTGGCATACACCTTTTTGGTAGACGCCTTTTGAGAAGCCAAAATAATGTCCTTAACTGGAGAAGGAAGCCTGGATTGGGCAATGATCACTGGAACTGGATGTTACAAGCAGTCAGCTGAAGAGACTGGAGGTTGGGGAGAGGAAACCCCCAAGGATGGGAAATTAGATCTGGATTGGGATCTAGTGCCCAAGGTGGATATTTCAGATGAGACCAAAGAAGGGAAAACCATGCCTGATGAGGCCAGAAGGGGGCAATGAGAATGAGAGGCACCTTCAGGTTAAGGGGTTTCTGTAAGACTCTGGGAATGAGGGGAGATGGGGGATAGACGTACAGGAGACCTGGCATCCCTGGGTGACTCCCCACTGGGGGGATCAGGGCAAAGTATTTGCTGCATTTGTGACTGACCAGAAAGGCAAAGAGACTGCAGCAAGGGAGACTCCAATGGTTGAATATCCAATGTGCCACTGACGGATTTCAGGGACCACACGTGAGAATTCAGGACAGAACTGCTCAGCTTGCCGGCTAATATGTTGGAACTGCCATGAATATGCTTTGTCTGGAAGACATCATTCATTCTCACACTCTCATGGCCTCTCTGCATAAGGGATAAGATAGTGTACCCCCTATTTGTTGATGTACCAAACCACTGTCATGTTGTCTGACTGAACTGCAATGGTCCTGAGAGGAAGATAGTCTTGGAAGGCTTACAGTGTTAGAAGAACTGCTCTCATCTCCAGGACATTGATGTGCAGTTTGGTCTGTAAGGGGGACTACATACATTGGGCAGTCCTTCCCCGATAATGCCCCCCCAACCCAGCAGGGAGGTGTATGTGGTCACCGTGGCTTGGGGTTGGGGAAGACAGAAGGATCTGCCTAGAAGAAGGTCTTGGGCTTGAAGCCACCAAGCAAGGTGACGTCTGCAGACTTGAGATATCCTGACTGACACAGACATGGGATGAAGGTGGGCTGACCATTATACTGCAAGGGTCCATTGCAGAACTTGCATGTGATATCTGTTGAGAGGGACTAAATGAATTGCCACCTTTGAGCCTAGGCCTTACAAGATTAAATGTACTGAGGGACTTTCCAGATCCAGAAGAAGAAAATCCTGTTCCCAAATAATGTTGACCCTGCACGGGGGAAGTGCTGTCATCTCTGACACTGTGCCCAGAAGGACTCTGATAAATTCCAGGCTCTGACACTGGGCAAGGTGAGATTTGGGCAGGTTGACTGTGATGCCTAGATTCTAAAAGAAGGTTGAGAGTATAATCCATGGCCAGAGTGAGTTGATGCCTTGTGGGTGCCATGAGGAACCAATTGTCCAGGTATGGAAAGACCTGGAAACCTTGCAGCCAGAGATGGGCTGCTACCACTGCCATACATTTGGTTAATACCTAGGGGGGCTGAGGTGAGTCCAAAGGGCAGGGCTATGAACTGGTAGAGATTGGCTGCCAGAGCATCTGTCACTTTTGATGTGATAGTATGCATCCTTGAGATCCACTGAGCACATCCAATCTTCCTTGTGCAATAGCAGCAGAATGGACTAAACAGTGACCATCCAGAATGTCCAAGTTTTGACTGACAAATTTAGAACACTGAGGTCCAGAATGGGATGTAGGTGCCCTGTTTTCTCAGACACTAAAAAGAAGTGAAAGTAAGATCTGGACCCATGTTGTCCTGTTGGGACCTACTGGATGGCTCTTTTTTGAAGGAGGTCTTGAACCTCAAAGAGGGCCAACTCCCATTGATGGGTTGGAACATCCAGAAGAGACCTCTGAGTTGGAGGGAGCTGACAAAAGGGTATGAAGTTTTCCCTAGGTACTATGTTTAGCACCCACCGAACTGAGGTAATACTTGACTAGGCTAGTGGATGTACAAAGAGATGACTCCCGACTACCTCCAGGGTAGGATAGCCAGGCAGTGCTTCTGGAGCACTGAGGGGGCATCTCTGAGAAGGGTTCCTGGGAGCCCTGATTCTGCGGACCCCTCTGCCTCTGGGATGGCATCTGCTGTCAAACCCCCTTCCCCGTCTGGAGGCAGAGGATTCCTGGGTAGCATCCTGAAAAGAAGATTGAGAACTACGGAACCATAGTTTCTTACTACCCCTTTGAAATTTGGAAAAGGATCACTGGGGAGTAGAGAACTTGATTTCAACTGCGGATTGAGTCTTACCCTCCTGCTCAGTATGGGTTACGGTTCCTTGACAGAGGGAAGCAAACAGAGTTGATCCGTCAAAAGGGGCATTAGTGAATGATGCCTTGACGTTTTCCGTAAACTCAGAAAGTTGGAGCCAAGCATGATGCCTAATGGCAATGCCAGTAGCAGCTGGTCAACAGGTGGCCTTCACTGCACTGGAGATGAACCTCATTGAGACATTAGCTAGAAAGGTTACAGTAGATAGCTTCAGAGAGACTCTCTGGAGGCAACAACTCAGAAAGAGAGGTCGAGAGTTTTGAAGACTAAGTCCCATTGCAGCCGGGTAAAGTGTGTCATGTAGCTGGTTGCTCTCAGTCCAAATGTAGCTGAGGAAAACACGTGCTTCCTGAAATGGTCAATCGCCTGAGACTCCCTGTTCAGGGGATGGACCATGGAACTCTGATAAAGTGAGTTCCTTTTTGGTTGCTGTGGCCACCACAATGGCACCAACTGGAACACCCTTGCTCCAAAAGGTCTTGTCTTTATGGGGACTCATGAATTTATCCACATTCTTAGGAACAGGTCCTATTATGTCTGGCTCCTTCCATGCTCTGCTGAAAATGAGTTGGATAAGCTCAACAGCAGGAGGAGATACCCAGGTGGAAGATGAACTCATCCTGAAATACTTCAGGAACATGGATTCCTCTGAAGATGGGGTTGGGGGAGACCAACCACTTCACTGTTTAAGGATCTCAAAGATGTCCCCAAAGGACACCTCCTCATACATATGTCTGTGAAACTCATCTCCTTCCTGTAAATCCATGCCCCCAGTGAGGGACTCTCGAGGGGAGTCCAAGTGCCTCCTCTGCACATCCTCTTCCGAGGAGGTTCCTCCACAGCGGGTTCCACTGAGGACTTGGAAGAGGAAGGGACCCCAATGGGGGTAATGCCCATCTAAAGGTGCTCTTGGGAGGGCTGACCCTGTTAGGATGATGAGGTCTCACCGCCCAACATGGAACAAGATTGGGGAGGATCCAGAGTAGAGGTAGAGGCAGCTGCTCAATCAGAGACAGTCATCTCTATCACCCGGAAAGCCAACAGGCTGGAAGGAGCTCTCCCCCTCCTCCCCATCCCCCACAGCGGATTGGAATAGAAGGGAAGACCCTAATGCAGCACTGATGTTCCCAGACAATATCAGCCCTGAACTGTCTAAAGCAGAGACTCCAAAGGAAGGGAACGGTCTGAAAACTCTGGCCCAACCCCCCACCCAGTGACCCCACCAACCTCACAGGACCAAGGCATTGCCAGCTCAGAGGGCAATAGAGCTGAACCCGCCAGGGACTCAGATGGTGTGGGAAAGGATGCAATGCCCAACACAGATGGCCTCTCCCTTGGGATACCCTGATCCTTGAGGACCAAACCCAGCTGGGCCAGTCAGGGAGAGAGGAGTTTCATGGATGACGATGGTCCCCTGGGCAAATGGCCAGGGGATGGTAACAAGCCCAGCTCTATTTGGGCCTTGAGAAAGCTCCTCATCATCCTATCCATATCTGAGGGGAGCAGACTTCTGGTAGAATGGGGAGATAGGGTAGAATGGCCCGACATAGCTGAAGGCCTGCGGTCTTGTGAATGAGACCTGCTAGACAGCCTAGGATCCTATCTCTTGAGAGTGGTGGGGGAGTCTTCAGTAACTACTGGATCCAACAAAACTGTCAGATCTGAGGGTCTGGTTGGATCCAAAGGCTTGGGTGGAACCATGGCTGGATCTGATGGAGGGGTCGGATCTGAGGGTGGACTAGGTCGGGTCAGAACCAAGGACCTCAGAGGCTCTGAGAACTTGGATCCAACAGAGGAAGTTGGGGCTCTTGAAGCTGAAGATCCCGGATCTGAAGCTGCTGAGGCTGGACTCTTATCTGGGGAACTATGATCTGAGATTCTCAGCTTTTTGGAAGGAGAATCATGACAGGAAGAAGACTTCCTCTTGCGATCCAAAGGAGGCTTGGAAGGGGAATCCATGACCAGGGGACCCCCTTTCCAAGCCCCTTAAGCAGGAGTTTATTCTTGTACTCTAGGAGAGTCTTGGGGGTGAATCTGATGCAAATGTCACATTCAACCTCCAGAAGAGGCTCTCCTAGGTAGTAAACACACTCCTCATGCATGTCAGCATGGGGTAACGTCTGACCACAAGAGGAGCACTGTTTGAAACCTGTGGGTTTCTCAGACATACTATCATGCGGACACACATACACATGCACCACCGTCACACCACACACACCAAGGGAGTGAGGGAACTAGGTAGAAAGAGAGAAAAGGGATAGAAGGCCTAAGACTGGGAGGAAAGGGCAGCAACCGAGGAGGACCTAGTAACAATTACCCAAAAAGGCTATGGGAGAGGAGGAAACTACTTAACAAGATATGGGACAATTAGAAGACTAAACAGGAAAAGATAGAGCCCAAAAAAGAGAAAAAAGACACTTATCTGAGAGAGATGAAATGAAGCTTCAGGAACCACATCTTACTGCAATTCATAGCAAACAAGTTCTCAGGATTGTGGGTAGCAAGGGTTCTTGGAAAGGGGAGGAGCTTGAACTCAGGAGTTGTCTTTTAGAGCTGGCTCGGATCCGAGGTCAGATCCTAGACCCATCCGTGATCAATAATGACAAGGACTCAGATCCTACTTCTATCCATGATATATGCTGTATAAAATACAGTGTATATACCGTTATTGTCTTGGTGAGATTATATGAAAAGGGGATCAACCTTTTGAAAGTACTCACTAAGACTTGAGGATGAATTCAATTCTAGCAATATGACTTTCCTTTGCTTGCAGATTTTATCATCTCCATTCGGACCCCAATGCTTACTATGTGCAGATGGTTGTGCAATAGTAAACACAGGTGTCCATATATAAAAGTGAGATGTAAAACAGGAATGGCTTCATCATACAAATGACAGAGGAAACACAAGACACTTGCCTTTACATATGGAGAATGACACATTTCAAAGAAATTGTTACTGTTCACTGGACTACTCTCCCATCCTACCTCCTTCTCCCTCTCTGTCTAGGTCACTATCCAGCCTCTCCCCCATGTTTCTCTCTCTTCTCTTTCTCATATGTATGTGTGTGTGTATATTATATATATATATATATATATATATATATATATATATATATAAATATATATATATATATATATATATATATAGACATATATATATATAAATATATATATATATATATATATATATATATATATATGCAATTACAATTATTTCAATTGCACACCTTGCAGTTCTGCAGCAGACATTCTTGGGCTGTCTTTCACATCAGCCACATCAAGAATTCTGTGTGAACCCTGTGCTGAATTGTCTCTGATCTCTGACAGTGGACAGAAAGTCCTCAGTTTCAGTCAGTGGTGGCTCCTTTGGAGGGCCACCTCATAGCCATACCTTCATGGGCAACTGCAGTTGTCTGATGTCTGGCCTCTGTAATCATGTCACTTGCTATATGCCTTACTTTGGAATGGTTATGCCCATGGTCTCCCATAACCTTAATGTCATTCACCACCTGCTCCCAGATATGGTCATGAAAGGACTTGTCACCTTAGTCTCTCTAATAGAAATGGCTCATGGCAATGTAGAACCTGAATTATCACATCATTCTCAGCATCTGTACATGGCAGTTTATGGGGTGCAGATGTCTTGAGCATCATGGCCATATATGAGAGGAAAGACAATAGGAAATAATACAGCCACAAGTACAGAAACAAAAGATGGTTAAACAAAAAGATATGTGAATGTATCCATCCATCATACACAAAATAAACACAGAAAGAAGGCTTTATATGAGTACTCACAGCATAATAACACATTTCCCTCTACCATCCACCACCAAATGCAAAAAAAAAAAAAGAACTTGATAAAAAATTCTTAGCAAGATTAAATTTCTGTCACTCTGTAGTACATTGCAGCATTACAAAATAATGTACACCTGTCAAGGAAAAATGGTTAACAGTTTTTGATCTGATATGCACTTTTCTGGAGGTCAGTCAGGTAGACATCAGAGTCTTAACAGAATTGTCACTGCTACTAATGCAAGAACCCAAGACCTTGGTAATAATTAATACAACAGTCATCTGAACAAAGTGGTCATGTTTCAAGATTGAAATTTCCATTAAGTTGTCATCATTATGTAGAAACATATCACATGGTTTAGACATGATCATGGTATACATGCCCAATGCCAACAGCTACTGAGAATAATGCAGACAGTAAAGCAATACTTGTATTGTGAAATGCAAACCATAACTAAAGTTCAGATATATAAATTACAGCAACTTACCTTTGAGGCAATTCAGTTGAGAAAGTAGAAAAAAGTTTCAAAAGCAAGTAGCAATAAGGATAGAGTTGCCCAGGTATAGAGTCTCCCCTACTACAATACAAGTTCACCTACATGATTACCTTTATATAGTGCAGGTTCGACTTTCTCAGCACTGTGAATATGCAAATAAGGTGTGAACCCATTAGTATTTGTGAATTTCACGATCTGCACTTAGTGCAGGGAATGTAAACATGATGTAAGGACCTAGACAATTGCATGTACACATCCTACCTCTGCAAGGATGAACACTGATAAGTGTTGCCTTCTAAGTGCTTGCAAGTGTGAATGATTAATCTGACTGCAGTATCAATCATGAAGTGTCAGGGAAACAGGACTTATGAGAAATTTTGTAACTACCATTGACTGACTTAGGAGAATATGGATTGCTTATGACAACAGATTCTGCCTGTATATAACTGTGCCTGCAATTCTAAGGAAGTAGATTACTTACTGAAAAATATCAACTGAAACACAAAACACATAGCAGTCTTGTTAGAGAAGTAAATATGTGGGACTGATGTTCACAAAAAAAGAGAAGCAAAGAGGTGCAGTGTTCAAATGTTTTATTTTATACTGTGTGAAAATGCCAGTATCAAAGCCATCCACATATCTAACTGCAAATTAACCAAACAATAGTAAAACCATTCTAACAAAAAAATCAAATTAAAAAAGATGGCAAAATAAGTCAAAACCAAAACAATTTAATAACTGATGGACTAACAAAACAAAAAAGGCAACATTCTTTTGTTGGTCCATCAGTTAATACACGGTTTTGTTTTTGGTTTATTTTGCTGTCTAACTGCAAATTACACAGGACAAGCCTGAGGAATTATTTCTGTTGCACTTATAGTATCACTTGATATTATGTCACATGCTGATTATAAGTAACTTCTTTTTTATTTTCTCAGTATATTGTGTGTGGCACACACTGATAAGAATCTGAAATGTGTCTTGTGAATGCCCCAGTGTCCTGGAGTTCTAATCTTTCCTAGATACCACTGCCAGTCCAGAGTGCACAATGCCAAATGGTGCTCAAACAAGGAGACAAAAGGTAGTGAGATAGAGAAAACATTAAAAAGCAAGTAGTTCAAATGTATATGTCTAATATTTCCTCAACTTTGTTGTGATTCATCATAGAATATGCTGACATATTTATCTGCCTAAGGAAATAAGTGGAAATTTTAATTTAGGCTGTCTTCTGTAATGCAACCAAGTCTGGAGCTATTGCTCTGCTGTCCCTGATATCCCCACTCTGGAAATACTAAGTGAAGAAAATGCAGATCTTCGTTCACTTCCTCTGTGGCACAATGTATAGTGAAGTGAGTTTACAGCAATAAGATAAGTGATGCAGAGGTTGAATCCAGATATTTGTCAATTTTGCAGAGGAGAGTCTACATACATATTTATATACATCTTGTGATATCATTGTGTTGTTTAAAACTCAATTACTCTCAGTCTGTCCACTTTCACAATATTTGGCATTAACTACAGTTCTGATAATCTATGACAGAAATTCAATTTTGTGAAGTTTCAAGGAGATGGGAGAAAGATGACATTGTCACTATAATGTACTTCTTGCTCCAGTTATTACTAGGTACACTCTATTGATGGATTAACTTTTCCTTTCAGCTTTTTTTCTCTGTCAATTCTTTTTTTTTATAATGCCTTTTGCATTTGCTGTCTGCTCAGCAGCATGCAAATACATTTCACTTCTTAAAGGAAAAAGGGAAATTTTTAATTTAAGCTGCCTTCTGTAGTTCAAAAAAGGCTGGTGCCATTGTGTGTCCATCAGCACTCTGGAAAGTCCTAAGTGAAGAAAATGCAGCTGTTAGGTCACTCTCACTGTGGCACAAGGTATTACGTGAAGTGACTTTAGAGAAATAACACAGATGACACATAGATTAAATCCAGTTCATTGACAATTTTACAGATGGTGGCCTGAATACATGTTTACACACATTTTGTTAGATCACTGTGTTTTGTATAAAACTAAAGTATTCTCAGAATTGTTCAAAGCATGTGTTGTTACCTGTCCACTTTCACATTATTTGGCATTAACTATAAGTCTGATAATGTGCCCCAGAGATTACATTTCTGATGTTGCAAGGAGCTGTGAAAAGGATGACTATGTCACTTGAAAGTACTTTGCTCTTTTCATTGCTAGGTAAGCTCATTGACTGAAATTATTTTCCTTTCAGCTTTTTTTTCAGTGTTACTTTTTTCCTAATGCCTTTTGCATATGCGCTCCATTTGGCAATCTGCAACCACAGTTTACTGCTTACGGAAAAAAAAGTGAAAATTTTAATTTAGACTGCCTTCTGTAGCACAAACAAGCCTGGTAGCAGTGCACAGATGTCAGAACTCTAGACAGTATCAGTGAATAAATTCAGCTTGCCAGGTAACTTTCCCCATTGCACAAGGGATCAGTGTAGTGATCATAAAGTGCAAAGACATCTGATGCAGGTTTGAATATAACTGATAGATACTTTTACAGAAGGGTTTAGAATGCAGTTTGTCACACCATTTTGCTTAGGAGTGTCAAAGTAAATGCACATGTGTATCATAACTATATTTACTGCAAGAAATCTATCATTGCTGCTTGCAGCTGAAGCCCAGTGCAATGTGTACAAATTACGCTGAACACTGAACATGACAATTATACTCTTTTAAGTAGAATGCACACACACAGGTCTGATGTGTACAATGTTTTTGTTCCAATTATTGAGTTCTCACATATCACAAGTATGTATTTACGACGGTATGTGTTATGAAGTATATATGTAACCTAACCTACTATGTCTTTCTAAGGTTATGCAACTGCATGTATCTCAGATGCATTTGCGAACACACACAAATACTGCATTTTACATAAACATTTTTCTTTTGATAATCTACTTTTCGAAAACTTGATCATATGGATTCTTCAATATTGATTTTAAGCTTCTAAAAACGTAATCATCTGACACAGACCTGCTGTATCAACTTCTAGTCAGGAGAAAGTTTTAACCTGTGTGAGTATTCCACCATCCCAATATCCCAGTTTTACCACAGAATTCTTCTCTGCAATGCAATGATGAAGTCATCTTTTCAAAATTGAACTCTCTCCCTGTAATAGTCAAAGTTCTCCTGTGGCACTTGTGACCAATACTGTGCTCACTAGATTGTGTAACTAGACAAGTAGAAGGTTCAAGTCTCACAGTGGGGCACTTGTATGCATGGCTGCAATATCAGGTATATACTGCTTCCTGAACAGACATGCTGTATCAAACTTCCAGTCAGGAGAATAATTTAACCTGGGTGAGTATTCCACCATCCCTGTATCCCAGTTTTACCACAAACTTCTCTGCAACACAGTGATCAGGACATCCTGTCAAAAGAATACTCTCTCCTCTTAACAGTCAGACTTGTCATGTGGCACTTAGAGGTAATACTGTGTTCTTTAGATTGTGTAACTAGATATGTAGAAGGTTCAAATCTCACAACTTCTCTCTTCTGTGTCAAAATTGTTGAACTTGTGAGTGTGCCTTCAATGTCAGGTATGTATGGCTTCCTGAACAGATGTCCTGTCAGCAACCTGTGAACAGTCCCACCTGAAAAACTCCCTCAGACGAGCAATAGTCTCCCCAAAGATGATGTCTTCATCAGGAGATTCAGTTCCACTGGACTCCTCCTCAGATGATGCATACTCCAGGGTGGAAGAAATTTGGGCAGAGTATGCTAAAGACTCATTCTCTGAGGAATCCTCATCCTCAGATAAAACTTGATCCTTAAACTTTTTTTGAGGGAAGAAGTAGAAGGCGAGCTAGGAAAGGAAACACCAGTGGGAGACCTTAAAGCCATAAAGGCATTAAATAATCCCTGTGTGAAGGCCTGCCAGTCAGGCAGAGGTTCCTGAACAGCTGGAAGATGTTTGTTTTTCATTGTTGCTTTTTCAGCGGGACCACAGCCTTATGGAAGGTGGAGGGACCCTACGTAGGCCTGCATTCTATAACAGTTGTTGGCATTTCTTCCCAAACCAAGATCAGTGGTTACAGGTTTTTAAATACTGGCCAGTAGTTTTGACCATTTATGGCAGGAAATCCCTCATGTGATGAACACTGCAACATAGGAATAGGAGGACATCAGACGTGCTGTATCAACTTCCAATCAGGGGAAAATTTTAACATGGGAGAGGATGACTCAATTGCTTTATCTCACTTTTTCCACAAACATGTCCTCTCCATCCCACTGATGACGTTGGCATGTCTAAAATTGTGGACTGTGCCCTTACAATTCACTAATCTCCTCAGGTGCTTGCAGCTAATTCTGTTTTGTATAGATTATGTAAATAGATTGATGAAGGATTGAATCCATCATTGCTTAAACAGTGTGGCTGTGTGTATTGTCCAGTACAGTCATGTCCATGACAACACCCCTTATATAAACTTCCACTGAGGAGATGTGTTTTCACTGGCAGTGGATTACCTACATATTTGTAATACCCATATGACAATAACCAGTTTTGGAAACACAATGCTTACATCATGCTCTCAAAAATGAAACACATGAAAGTGGTCATCTGAGTTACCCTGCAATTCAAGCTCTAAATACTGTGCTCTCTATACTATGTAAGTCCAGAGGGAGCAGGTTTGAATCCAGCAATGACCGACTATTGTCCGTGGATGTTGGTCTGGTACACTGTGTAGAGAAGGCTTCTAGTGCATGAAGTATGTTTAAGTGTGCAGAGTTACTGTGTAGTTCAACCACATTAATATCTTTTTAAAGGAATATCAACATGAAATAATGGTGATGTCTTCCATTCAAATGTGCATTGTCATAATTGTAAAAGAACATCTCATATGGCATATATGTCTTAAGCAGTGTTGTGTACCTTGTGGTCTTAGGTAGTCTGTTCCAGTCCAGCCATACTCCTTAGACACACTTGTGTCAGTCTGTCTGTGAATGTGCTGGTAGGTAACATGCTGTATACATGTACGGCTGGGGATTCCTTTTACAATGAGTTATGTTCATTTTTCAGACAGAAATACTTTATCTGATGATGCCATGGGATGACATTTTGCTTTCCCATGAGAACTACTAAGGATTTTCCTGTGGTATGAGAACATGAGACTATGTTCTGCATGCTGCTGTTTTAATAAGGCATGTGTTTGAATCCATGATTATCCACATATTGAGTCTGACTGCGATTCTCCCATCACATTGATGATTGTATAAGACATCACATTACATGTGTCTGGATATACCTAGCAGCAGGCAGTGTTGTGTGAGAAACATACATATAGCAACAGTATTTTAAATAAATGACATGCATGCATTTCTCTTTCAGCAATAACATGAATTCACAGCTTCAGATACCAAAATATGTCACATTTGTAGCAGCAGTGACACCATGGTGCATTCATTCTTCCCAATATCATGTAGCTTCTGTCATCACATAGTCAGGTGTTCAAAACCTACACTGGCTGACTGTAAGCACTGACTGTCCTAATGATGCTATGCATTAATGGCATGCACATGTGTTATAAAGTGTACAATTACAGCGAAATAAACCTCTCCCAACTATATCTCATACAAATTGCAACACAGTCATATGGTATCATGATTTAACATAGGTGAAGTCTCACAGCTTTGTTAAGATTTTCAGTGTGATGCATGTAATTAATACACATTTGTAGTTGGTGGACTTATATTGTTTACTGTTCAATGCTAGCCAAGGGTGACATTCTATGAATGTACTAACACACAAACAACTCTGCATGAAGTTTTTGTTCTCAGCTTTAACTTTGTAGAAAGAAATATCAAATCATTTTGTAATATCCTGCCAGTGAAACAGTTGTTCTGCAAATGTCCTGGTGTGAGTGCTCCTGTGTCATGTGTACTCAGTAATGACTTGCACAGCACATCTACACAGATACAGCATGTTTCAAATGGGGGACAATGTTGCTGGGCAAAACAACATGAAAAGCTTCCTTGGCCACGGAACATTTTGATATGACAAGGCTTACATTTGTGTGAACATTAGCATGGTTACCTCCTTGTCATTGTTCTGAAAAAAATCGTATTGTACACATTATCCTCACATGTCCTTTATTAATTCACACATTAATTTAATTTATTTTTGACAAGAAGCATTATAATGTCATGTGACAGATGTAGGCAATACACAGCTCTGTAGACTGTGTAGTTACCAGATTCAAACCTCTGTCCATCATACATCTGTCTATCACATAACTGTGTCAGACAAGAGTAGCTTAGACAAAGGAAGCATTTATTGCACAGTCAGAGGGCAGAATTTTGAACGCATCAGCCTCCACAGTTAAGGGACCTGTACCCTTTACAACAGGGAAAAGCTGCAAACCCTTCAATTGTGTTTATTATGACATATGACATACACAGTATGCCTTTTGCTGTCACATCACAGGTTGATACACATCTTTCTTACATTTGTCCTGGCATGTGTTCAATTCTGGCAAGATGCAAATGTTGAGTATGTCATTAACTGTTCACAGGCATTACTTAATTTCCAAATAAGAGTGCATTGCATTGCATGTCTTCCTCCCTTTTTAAGTGCAATCTGGATAACTGGATGGGAAACAGAAAATACACCCCTGGGATTCCACCCGTGTCCCTGCTGTAATTGTTTTATTTATACTGTACAGCTTTACTGGACATAAGGACTTAAAGAACATGTGTTCCTGTATGGCATGATGCCAGGTCATCATAAAGTGTGAATGTGCCTGTATTTGGACACTTTCTTGGTGTTTGTGTTCTTTATATGATGTTATGGCAGTGCTCGCTGAATGTGTTATGAGCATACGCAGTATAATCCTGTATTAGATGCATTCAATTTACAAACGGGGACCATGAACTACTGCAATGTCATCAGACCTGTATTGTCATTTGTCACTTGGTGTATTTTGAATGCTATTACATTACTGTTTACGACACTTGTCTATATAAAACATATGCTTGTATAAGACGTGTGTCAAAGTTTTATACCTCCTATGTATAGTTGTCCAATGAGAAATGTTAAAACATGTCCCTTTTGGCTGTGTATGACACAGATGATGTATTGCACATGCCTTACAGGATGGAGTGGAGGATGCAGCACTGTAGTCAGTTATCACACATACATTCCCTGTATATGCATGTCATATTTGATAACTGCAATCTATGAGAATGTCCATAATGTATCCACTGTCCTTGCTTACTATTTTCTCAGCTTGATATGTTTCAACATTAATGTCATATTTATTCCCTTTTCTTATAAAGTTGCTTTGTGTCCCTCTTGCTTACATTATTAACATGTCTATTTTTAAGTTATGCAGATGGTTAAACACTTGGATACCGGATTATTTATTATTACCATCAATATGGACATATTTCTACTGAAAAAGATCTCTTTGTGCTATCATCCAATTTGAATGCATTAACTAAGTACATTTTTTTCCGGTTACCCTCCATTCGCAATTATCCCTGCACTTTTCACATTGTATTCTGTGTAACTTAGACCAATTTTGATATCCCTTGCATCTAAATAAAAGTAACTTGGCTTTACTTAATTTAAGCTGTTCGCTCATGCTCGCAAAATTCATTTGCCTACAGGAAAGTACTTTTGCTTACAACGTGTGCTCATGCTCCCAGCACTGTTTCATGGCTACCAATGCTGCCAGAAAGCCTACATGATTGTTAATGAACCCCAAGCTATAATTTTAATTATTGTCATTATTTATTAAATGTAATCCACCAACTTGCCTCCCAAAAATCAATATTTGTAGGAAGGAATAGGAAAAATTGCACAAAATTTTGAGCTGATATCAGAGACAGGTAAGAAGTATGCAATCCAACGGCCCTGGAAAAAGGATTATTTTTTGACGTAACACTTAGCATGAGGCACTAGAGGTAAACACTGTTATAAACATTTGAAATTTGTGTAATATGCAGTAGCAAACTGGTAGGAAGAAGTGTACATATATCAAAAATAAATATTTGACAGATCCAAGTTTTGGTTGGCACAGTTTAGAAAATGTTATACAATATACACACTTAGGATCATAGGCGATTACTAGGCTATTGGCCCTGAGGCCCTTATAAGCTTAGCCAAGAGTTTAGCTCCAGTTTAGACAAGTCAGCACCAAATGTCCCTGTCCAGCAGGGACACGGGTGGAATCCCAGGGGTGTATTTTCTGTTTCCCATCCAGTTATCCAGATTGCACTTAAAAAGGGATAAAGAGGTACTCTGCTTGACATGGACAGGGAGTCTATTCAACAGATGGGGGAGTCTCTGGGACTCAAATCTGTTCCACCCACAAGTCCTGTTGATGTCACAGACCAGGTTGAGGCCACACATGTGAGTTACACGAGTGGAGCTTGACTTGTGGATATGCAGCAGTCCCATTGAGGTGGGATCCATGATCTCCTTGTATGCCAGACAGATGTCACCTCTGACAAGTCTGTATGAAACTGAGTATAGGGATAGGGCTTTTAGCCTATCTGTGTATGGTAGATGTTTAAGGTCCTGGATTCTCTTGGTGAGGAACCTCTGTGCTCTCTCTCCAGCTACTGCATGTGTTTTGTGAGGTTCATGCCAAAAAGTGCATTATACTCAATAATGGGCCTTATAAGGGAAGAATACAGGGATGTTATGACCTCCTTGTCCCTGGATGAGATACGCTTATTTATGGGGTGGGCCATGTAGAAGGCTTTCCATACAATGGTAGCAACATGGTGGTCAAAAGTCAGGTTGCTATCAACCTGGGTGCCCAAATCCCTCACGACTGATTTTGTGCTTAGGATGTTGTTATTTATGTGACAATTTGTGGGGATATCACCTTCCCTAAAGGGGATGACAATGCATTTTTTGGTATTCAGCTTGAGGCCATGTTTCTGGCACCAGTTATTTGGCTGAGTGAGACCCTCTTGGAGGATGTCCACATCACTAGTGGAATTGATGCTTGCAGTCATCTGCAAACTTGGTCAGCCATAGCCCACTGGTTTTGGCCTGCACCTCAGATGAGTATATCTCAAATAACAGAGGCCCCAAGACTGAACCCTGGGGTACGTCACTTGTTATGGGTCTATTGCTTCAGGTGGCTTCCCCTATTTTTACTAGGTGGGTTCTATCAGTGAGCTAGTTTGCTAAAGGATAAGGTATTGTGGTGGTAAATATGATATTAAGGAAGAAAAGGAAAGCTATAGCAAAAATATAAATAATGAGAAAACAGGAAGAAAGTATGAGGATCACAGAAAAATATTAATAAGACAGGAGCAGAAAGAAATACAGTTAAAAATGACAGTGAATCAACAGAAGAAAGTGCATGCTGAACCAGTACACTGTGAAGAATCCAATGTGTAACACTGCAGGTATGGAACAATTCACTGAACTATTCTTCTGAGAATCACAATCCCGTGTACCCATTCTTTTAAACAGGATCACGCATATTGTTTATCATGTGGGGCACATCATCAGTACCAATCCTCATAGCCTTTGATTAGGAAAACGGAGATATGAATTCAAACATGCTGGCTGAAATGGTCATAAAATGGACTTTTGCTAAAATGTGTCAGGAATGGCCAAGAAGACTCATAATATTGCTTAACTGCTAGTCTGAAGGCAGAGTTTGAGAAAGTTTTTCTTATTGGCAGAGAAAGCTTATACCAAAGCTTAGGTATCACACAGGTGAAAGTAAAACACAGTAAGAAGCAAACTGGAGCTCACACCACTGGCAAGGGTAAAAATCAAGACTTTACTTAAAAATATATATATAGATATTTTTTTGCTCATTTGGCACACTTCATTAGATGCTTATAGAAACAGCTAATATAACAAAAAGCATATGACCTTAATTATGTGACAAAAATGTCAATGCTTTATACTCCTACCTTTTAAAATATGCTTCTGACTCACATACTCATTCCAAGAAATTTCACTGAATTCAGCCTAGTTATCCACAGAAGGGCTGGAATGGTAGAGAGGAAGGAGCAGTTCCCCTAGGTGCCAGTTTGTAGGGGGAACATATATCATCAAAATGCCATTTATACTTTTGTGTTCCAAAGAATAAAATAAATAAATAAACAAATAAATGATTCTTACTCAAAGTGTTCTGCTTTAAAGTGGCAATCATGACTGCTCCTATCCCCTTTCTGCTCAGTAGAAACCAGTATAATCCCATCCTTATAGTTTATGTAAGGGAAGATCCTCAGAAACTGCCACCAAGGCATTGGGAAGGTTACTTATTAGGCCATTGTGCATAACAGGTGGACCAATATAAGCTGGTTAGAAAGTACTTATTTTTTGGAACCAGAAGTAGAAAAGTTTGAAAGCAGTTACTTAAGGAGACTTCCAGTATGGCACGCACCAGATAGGTGGGTGAGTCGCACTCCCTGCGAACATAAATAGAAAAAGAATGTTTTGGTAACAAAAAAAAAACTCAGCAGAAGTATTAGATGTCAAAGAGAAGGGATAAAAACTAAAAATGTGAAGAAATCAAACAAGCAAAACCTAAAATTGTCTCCTCTGGTTGCACAACAGCAAAATGCCACCCCCCTCCTTCAAGTTGAAAAGGCCCCAGTAATAAAGATGTTGTACTTAAAAGGGAAACATAGATACATTTTACAAAGAAATAGTCAAAATGACAGAAACCCCGATTACATGTGAAGAAACGATTCTAATATACAAGAAAAGGAAGCGGTATTAAGCAAGCACTCTGAAGACATTCAGAAATTGAAAAGGGATGGTGAAGCATATCTAAACAATCCTTTCTTGGTTTGTGACTTATTGTGGAGTTGATTGGTAAGAGAAGTTTTATTTTAATTTATATTGTATTTGGTATCACTGTTTTTCAATGTTTTAGGTAGGAAGGGACTGCTTGTTAATAACATTTACTTTGATTCATATTTTGTTGTTTTACCTTTAATTTCACTGTTGGTTGTTAGAAAGGGATAGGTTTTAGATAGGCAAGCTCTAGCCAACCCAAGGGGCCTAGACAGCTATAAATTTACACATACTTCAGAAAGGAAAATCCTGAGCATAGCTGAACAATCCCATCTTGGTTTGTGATTTATTTATCTTTACTATCAAAAAGAAGTGCTACTGCAAGCAATAGTAAGCAACATAAAGGAATTACAACTTTTGTCTAGCTTGTAGAACTTTTATGGTCAGAACTTATTGTACTTTATTTAGTTGTATATTGCTGGTGTGATTTTTTTTTTTGGTCATAGAAGATGATTTAAGTTCTCTTTGAATTCTCTGGTTACTGATTTTGATCTTTTCTTTTGGAATATTGTATTCATTTGAATCTGAATATGGATTCCTTAAATGAGTATGCAATTAACAATTTGCTAATGCACAAATATCTTGTACAGTGTAATAAATGCTATGCATATTCAAAGGTAATAGCTGATAACACTGGTGATCTGTGTTCCTTGTGTCAAAAGTTGAATGATTTGCTTACCATTGTTAGAATTAAATCTAGACTTAATGATGATGATTGCACTTGTACAATTGGCATGGCTTGGAGAACTGTTGTTTCATATATTAATGACTGGACTGATGAACTAAATAATGTTAGGCATAGAACAAATAGAACACATTTAGGAAATGATGCATCTATTGTCTGCAAAGATCATTCAACCCCTATGAAACAAGATGATGCTGCTGATAACTCTGGAATTCTGGATGCAAGTATTTCAGCAATCTGAGGATCCAGTTTGTTTAGAAGGAAACAAAAAAGAAAGGAAGAAGTTCACAACAAATAACAAGGAAGAAAAATAACTTGATTAATGACTGTAAAGGAAAGAGAATGCATAGTAAAAAGGACACTGCTTTATTATGTAACACGGAGGTTACAGGAAATGATGATATTTTTCTATCAGAAAACCTTCAGTCTACAGAAAAAATAATCATCTTTCCAACAGAGAAGGCAGAAAAAAGAGGTAGTTGAAAAGGAAGAAATCAAAACTGAACATGGAAGGATTGAAGAACATTACTGTAAGAAAACAGAGGAGAAAGACGGATGTTGACTACATAACTCAAGCTGTGGATTTACAACACCAGCTGGATGAAAATTTAATACACAATGAAAACAGTGGGATTAATAAGGCTAATAGTGATGATCTATCCTTTGTAACAATTGATAGAGCAGATATTACTGCATTAGAAGCTGAAGATTCTTCAGAGCTGGCCAACAAAGACATTCTTGTATTTGGAGATTCAATTATTAGAAGAACTGATACGTATGTTTGCAGAGATGATAATGAACATCGAAGTGTTGCTTGCTAGAAGCAAAAATAGAAGATGTGAGACAAGCCTTGGAATGCCTTAATGTAAGGAAGTATGGCTTTGTTTTTATTCATGTTGGTACAAATGATGTCACCCGCAAGGATTCTCTGACTGTTAGTAGGGAACTGACAGCCCTCTTAGATAGCATTTCTTGTATTGGTGTTAGGACGTATTTTTCACAAATCACTTATAGAAAGGATAGTCAGGTCACTGTGAATGAAAAGATTTTTTAGGTAAATACCTACATGGAAAAAAATGTCCTGTTTTAAAAAATGGAAATGTGTAGAGCATACAAGCCTTGTTTTGGGCACACGTGTTCGGACAGGATGGTGTGCATTTGTCTAGATCAGTGAAGAGAATTTTTGCAGCAGATATTTTGTAATATTTGACAAACACTAGGCAGGATTTTTGCAGTGTCAAAATTTTAATAGCCCACAGATAGCAACATTTATTACCTCTCTGATGGCTGTTAATGCTAGGAGCATTAATAATAAAGTTTTTCATTGGAAAATTTGCTACGTACCCACAAGATTGATGTTGTTATTGTTTGTGAAACATGGTTAAAGAACAATGACAAGAAACCAGTTTGGTCAGGGTATAAATATTTTTACTGTAACAGACATTCTAATAAAAAATCAGGTGGAGGTGTTATGATAAGAATTAAAGATAGTTATGAGACCTGCGATTATTACATGTTCAGTGTAAACACCAACACTATAGTCTGTGTAACTGTGACAATAAAAACAACCCTGCAACATATAACAATCGTTGGAGTGTACAGACACCAAAGTCAAGGGCAGATGACCTAGGGGAATTCATGCATTTATTGCATGAAACACAGACGGGAATAATAATATTAGCTGCGGACCTAAATTTACCAGAAACAATAATATTGATTCTACAACTTTAGTAAGGAAATTATTCACAGCGTATATTAAGGAACAACAATTGCTTCAGACTGTAAAATAACCTACCAGGGGATGGAACATACTAGACATTTGTGTTCCCAAAGAAATTACTGTAACTTTAAGTCAAGTTTTACCACCATTGATGTGCAGTGATCATGGGGTTGTAAAGGTTAATTTGCTAGATAATTCTGCCAAACTGAAATCTAAGACAAAGTACAGAAGGTTAATTACAGATTATATGGAGGCAAAACAGTCACTATGTAGAACTAACTGGAGTGAGGTGTTCTGTAAAAAAACTGCAGATGGAATGTGGAAAGTTTTGAAAGAGAAATTGTTTGAGTGCAAAAAATTAAAAAAAAAATGTTTAACATCAGGATCTAGGCATACAACATTAGGCGGATATATTTTCATAAGAACAAGATATCTCATTACGGTGAGAGACAAAAAATCTAAGAAATGGAAGAGAGGCCGAACTGCAACTTTGAAAACTGAAGCTGGACAAACAGATTAAGCATAGTGTGAGATAAGATCAAGAAAATTTTGAAGAAAATTTATATAAGGATATTGAGCATAATAGGAAACCTTTTTATACATACATAAGATGTGGAAGGAGCAAAGACACACACACATTGATAAACTGTGTGCAGATCCTAAAATGTATTCTCAGACACAGCATATTGCAGATATATTTACAAAATGTTATGGAAAACAGTTTGGCTCCACAAAAGGGGTGGTAAGTTGTCCTAGTGACATCCAGGTAACCCCAGATACTGGAATCAAATTAGATTATATTGAAAAAGAACTATGCAAACTGGATCCAAACAAAGCACATGGAGGAGATGGAATTAGTATCAATGACCTGAGAACACATCAGCAAGAACTTACAATACCATTATATCTACTATTCACTAGGTCATATAAATATGGGGAGATTCCTCAAGATTGGAGACATGTACTTATTAAACCTGTTTTTAAGGGAAAGGGGAGTAGGACAAACCCAGAGTCATATAGCCCTTACATCTACTTTCATGTTGTGGAAAAATAAAAGAGAAGGTAATATTGGATAAGTTATTGTCAGAACTGGACGGGTTGGGACTTGAAACCATATATCAGCATGCATATGTTGAAAACAGATCTATTACCACCTGTAACATGATGTTCTATAACAATATAATAAAAGCTATGAACGAAAAATTGTGCTGTGATGTAATTTATATAGATTTAACTTCAGCATTTGACAGGGTCATACACATAACACTGATCAATAAATTAGTACAACTAGATATTGATGTACTCTTGATAAGATGGATAGCTGCATGGCTTACAAATAGAACGTGACAAGTATCATTCAGCAACTGGACAGGAGAAATCTTTGGTTACAGTCAGGGTGTCCCACAGGGCTCTGTCCTAGGCCCTTACTTGTTTAGATTGTATCTTTCAGACCTCACTTTTTTATCTGAGGTGTTCTACAGTCTATATGCAGATGACCTGAAATTGGATAAACTGATTACATGTGTTACAGATAAGGCATGTCTGCAAAACAACTTGATTAAATTGACCATTTGGGTGCAGGAGAATAATCTGCTGATAAATACATCAAAAACTAAGCATATGAGATTTGGTAGGCATAAATTGAAAGGTGAACATTTCATACAGCACAAAGTGATTGAAACTGTAGACTCATTTAAGGACCTGGGTATATGGGTAGATTCAGCTTTGAGTTTTTCTAATCATATCAACCAATTGGTTAATGATAGTTATAAAACTATAGGTTGTATAAAAATATGTATAAAGTCTAGAAAATCAAAAATAATGAAGTCATTGTTTGTTAGTTACATTATACCCAAACTTGAGTATGGAATAACAATATGGAAACTCTATAAGAAAACAAGCATGAGTAAACTGGAAAGAGTACAACAGAAATACACCAAGGGTATCCATGGATGTGAAAACGTAAGTTATTATGAAAGACTAAAATATCTGAACTTGTACAGTGTCTCTTACAGATATCTAAGAGTAGATCTTATTCAGGTATATAGGGCATTTAATGACAACTACCTCTGGGGATGATTGGGGTTAACAAAAAGTACTAGAGAGTCATCAGACAACCTATGTAGGAGATTCTATAGGAATGAAAAGTGTACTAATTGGTTCTCTGACAGAGTAGCTGATGCATGGAACAGACCACCAAATTACATTAAAGCAAATGCTAGTTTAGATATTTTTAAGAACAGCCTGGATACTTATTATGGGAATAAGTGTTTTGGTATATTGGCAAGTTAGAAGGGCATTAATGCCCATGTGTGAAATATTTGTATGTATGTATGTATGTATGTAAGAAACAGTAAGCAGGACGGAGGCAATAGTAGTGTTGGAAGAAGTCTTGCATGATAAGCTGGTAGAAGTGGAAGACAGCGAGAAAAGGCAAAACCTGCATTTTGTGAACATACAGAAGGAGAAAAAGGGGCTAAATGTAAAGAGTACATAACTGAACCCTTGCAAAAATGGACTGGCATACCAGCAGATGAAATCAGGATAGAAAGGGCTCACAGGGGGTACATGCCAGCAAGTGAGAAAAGGCATTTTCTATGCCCTATATTAGTCCAATACAAACATACCAACTAAAAGATTGGTTACTGGGAGCACTATGGAAAAAAGACAAAATCCTAAGAATTGGTGCAAATATAATTTTTGTCTTTCAAGACTTCTGAGCGTAGACCAAGTTCATACCATATTTCAAACTGTGCAGAGGCTTGGGGCTACAATTTAAATTAATAAACCTAGCAGCATTTAGAATATTTTTCCCATCAGGAGCTAAAATCTTTGTGGAAATTGATCAAGTGGAAGAGGTCCTAGAGAGATTCAATCAGTCTAACACATCAGCCACAATGAAAGACAAAAAAATCAAACCCAGGGAATGCAAGTTAAAAGAAAGATCAAGGGTGTGAGACAACTCTGACCCATAAAAACTTTCCCATTTTATTCGACAAAAACTATTAGATAAGAAAAGAGAGATGGAGAAGTTTACAAAAAGGGTGGCAGACAACATCCAAGACATTAATGAAGAAGAAAACAGAACATCAGAGGGAAGCATGACTCATACAGCGGTTATCCAAAGGTTGGTCAGTACACAGTTAACAAATAACTGATATCAGCAAAGAAGGAAAGGTGCGGAAAGTGATTATAAGGAGGAATTAATGGAAAACAGCACAGCTAGAATAGCTGGCGGATGTTGAAGAAAAACGGATAACTTATAATGATCAGAAAACAGAATGGACACTACTGCAAAGTTAATATTGTGTCCCTGATTGTTGCGCAAGCAGCATGTGCCTCTTGAGACCCGGACTGTACAGAATGTACAATGTCCATTAGTACAAAAGAACAAACATAGACAGATAGTTTAACTCACCAAGACAGCCACGGGATAAGAATCCATACACTTTAATGCAGACTTCAGAGAAGGTGAAGGCATACAAAGCATAAAATATGTATTTCCATAGCTATCTTGTAGATAAAAAGGCAATAATTTGGCAAACCTGATACACTGAATGAATTAAAACCTGGAACTAAACAGCACAGACAAGAAAAGGAAACCAGAAAGTGCAAATATTACAAGTAGGAAGGGGAGGATGGAACATATCAGGTACATCAAACTAAATTTCCAACACAGTTTGCCAAGGTAGCACAGTTATCATGCCATTTGAATGGACATACAGACTAAAAAAAAAAAACAGTTATGTTTTTATGTAAAATAAAGGGTATGTAAAATTAAACATAATTAACGATATGCAGTTTTGATCTCAAACCCAAACATTATCAATTAAAAAGAGTGAAATATGAAAAGGGCAGGCCCACTGTAGGGAGGAGCTACTTATGGACAGAGAGTGGTATAACAGGAAAAGCACCATAAGGAGAGCATTAACTCGAATACCCACTGTGGGACTTGACCGGACGTTTGAAGTATTTGTATATATAATTATGTTTATTTTATGTTCAGGGGAATTAAGTTTAATGAAACAAACAGGGAATAAAAAAGGATGGAAGCATAACAAAAGATAAAAAATATTATAAATCAAGAAAGGAAATCAAAAAGAAATGATTTAATCACTGACGTTACACATCAAGGAAAGCATAATATTACACAAAGATTTAGTAAGATATACAATAAGTGGAAAGCAAACACAAGGGGAGAAGAGCAGAATTTTGGCAGAGTATGCAAGACATTTGAGCTGGAACATAAATGGAATAGCAACAAAATAAAGAGACAAGAGGTATTTATATAAGAATTTGTGAAAAAAGAAGCACCACATGTGATGCAGAAGGAAGTAAGGCAGGGATATGGATTAGAAGCATGGTATGGTCAAAAGAGAGGACTAATGACACTAATAAGGAACAATTCAGGTCTAGCAATTGAAGAATGTACCGGAGATAGAGATTTAATTTTGTGGGGATACTGAGGCAGCAATAGAAAAACATTAGTGAATGCTTACATCCCTCCAAAATGTTGCAAGATGAAAGTATGACAATTAATACAAGGAATAGTAGTCATACCAGGGTATACTATTAGTCACAGGGGATTGGAACCTTATAACAAGCAAACAAGATGTAGGAGAGGGCCCTAGAAGGATGTACCTAACAACAGAAGGGATATTTTTAAAGAGGCTTACTCAGGCATTTGGCTGGCATGAAACAGGAGACACTCAGTATAGAGAATGTACATTTTACTCAACCAGACATAAAACCAAGGCAAGGCTAGATAGAATTTATGTATCTGCAGAGCATGGATATTTAGTACACAGTATAAGTACCCACCCCATACTACTGTCAGATTACTTACCAGTGGAAATTAAAATCGAAAGACCCAAAGTAATAGAAATGGAAAGGCACTGGAGGGTAGGAACAGGCTGGCAGGAACACCAGGGGGAAAAAGAGAGAAATTAATAGGCTTCCTACGAGAGGGAAATGTAAATATGAGCTCGAAAATGAAAAAAGCAATATAACTTTGGGCCGATTATAAGAACTGCTTGAAATGTAAACTCAGAATAATATACCAGGAATAGTGGCAAAGAATTAGAATGTGGCAAAAACGGAAACTAACAGAGGTATGCGACCTCCAGGAAAAAATAGAGGAAAATTAACTCAAATAGAAGAAGAAGAGCTACAGAAAATGGAAAGGAATTGGCTTGAGCAGCAGGAATTGGAGATGAACAAAATAAGAACAGCACTAAACCAAAATGTATTTTATGAATTCCTCAAGATTTCAAAAAGTACTAGTGTTGAAGTTAACAAAAAATAGAAAGACAAATAAATACATTTAGCAATCTAAAAACAGGAGAGATAACGCAAGACCCAGAAACTGTACGGAAAGTATTTCAAAAATATTAATGGGAGCCATAGAACACTCAAAGGGAGACGAAAATCTGGGAATACATGCTTAAACGTTTCACAGAAGATTTCAAAATTAAAAGAATTACTGAAATAGAAGGGGAGGAGATTCTTTGGTCAATAACAATAGAAGAGAAATAAGTGCAAGGAAAAACACTGGGATGAAATGGCATCCCAAAGGAAATATGGAAAGTAGCAGGTGAGACAGTGATACAGTATTGGCACATTTTCTTTAATCAAATAATGGAGCGGCAAGAAATACCTATTACATGGAAGCAGACGGTTGTATCAATTATACCCGAGGAATGGAAGGATTTATTGAATACAGGGTCATATAGACTAATAGTAATATTAAGCTATGACTATAATATATTAGTAGATATTACAGCAGAGAGGTTGGCAAAATATTACCACACCTAATAAATCAACACCAATCAGAGTTCAATAAAGGCAGACAAATATTTGACAATATGTATCTAGTAAATTAAATACATCAAATGGCAGAACAGCAGCAAAAGCAATTTCTAATAATACGTTTTTACTCAGAAAAGACCTCTGACTGGGTAGATTGGAAATAACTTAGGGAAATTCTGTTGATGATGGGATTCCCCTAACATTTAATACGCCTAACAAAAACTATGCATACAGGCTCAAAAGCCAGAGTAAAAGTTAATGACTCGGTGGCAGAGTAAAGAATAGTTGTGTAAGAACTTACCATAACCATACATGTTCTTCTCTTCCATATTGCAGTATTCATAACCTTAGGGAGTTACTGTTTGCAGCAACATCTGGCCAGTATAACAATGTTTTAGAAGCAGGGGTACGTGCAAAGTTGCATGCAGGGGCCATAAACTGATGTTGGCTATATCTGTGACGTCTACACTTACCCAACTCAGAAACTGGCTGCTGCATAGAGAGAGAGAGACCCCAGGAGCAGGAGGAAAGAACCCAAGCTTAACTTCCCCAGGCACACCAGATCAGTGCTATAAATATGTCCGAAAAAAGGAGGGTGGGATTGAATACTGCAACATGAAAGAGAAGGACATCTACGGTTATAGTAATTTTTTACACAATTATTCTGTGTCCTTCTATTCTCATGTTGCAGTATTCATAACCTTAGGAAGAGTACCGCAGCTGTCTAGCAAGCTGCATGGGAGGTAGGTAGGGGAGCAGAGTCAATGAGACTCTGCAGGACAGACCTAGCAAACCCTGCTCTAGCCCTGGAGATCAAATCCAATTTGAATGCTTGGTTAAGCTATGTACAGAAGACCAAGTTGCAGCCTCTGGAACAGAAATGTAATCAATGCCTTGAAGAAAGCTGCTGAGGAGGAAGCTGCTCTGATGGAATGGGCCTTGACAGGTGAACTCAGCTGCTTTCCATGAAAGGGATAGCAAAAGGGTTTCACCTTATAAATCCAAGAGGCAATTATGTGTTTAGACACTGCCTTGCCAAGGCCTCTGGGATAGAAGGAGACAAAAAGCTGGTCAGACTGTCTGACAGGTTGTATCTTATCTAAGTAGAACCTCAGTTGCCTATGAACATTCAGGGAATGCAAGGGTCTTTCTGAGGAGTTCTGTGGCTGAGGGTAAAAGAGGGTGGATTAATGGTCTGGTTTAAGGAAATTTCATTAACTGCTTTAGGTATGCATGAAGAGTTAGTTCTGAGACAAACCCTATCTTTATGAAAAATAAGCTAGGGAGGAGAAGCCATAAGGGTTTGGATCACCCTACTGGGAGAAGTAAGGGCCACTAGCAAAACGGCTTTCTATGTACAGAATTTAAGGGAGGATGAGTGGGCTGGCTCAAAAGGGGCCAATGAAAGCTTTTCCAGCACAAAGTTAAGGTCCCAAGGATGAGGGATAGGCTTATGAGGAGGAGGTCTTATGTGAAGGACCCCTTTTAGACTCTGCTTGACTTCCAACCTGGAAGGTAGAGTCAAGGGAAGGCAAGCAAAGCCTAAACTCTGCAGAAAATTGCAAACCATGCCCAGGTGTTAGGACAGGGTGAGCAGAACTTGGTGCAGAATAAGGAGGTTGTCCAAGTAGGGATACATCTGCATGCCCTGCAGTCTGCAATATGCAATGGCTGGGGCTAGACACTTTGTGAATACTCTTGGCACTGTGGAGAGGCCAATGGGTAAGGGAGAGAACTGAAAATGTGAAGAACCCACTGAGAAATGTAAAAATGTTCTGTAAGGGGGATGAATAGGGATGTGTAGGTAAGCATTCTTCAAATCCAGGGAGGCCATGGAGGCTTGCTGAGGCATAAGGGGAACTAGGTGCTGTAATGTGAGCATTTTGAAGGTAGGCACCTTGAGGAAGAGACTGAGGTAGGATAAGTCAAGGATGGGTCTACAAGGACCATCTTTTCTTGGAAACAAAAACATCCTTGAATAAAATCCCTTGGCTAACTGATTCTCTGGTATTTGTTCTATAGCTCCCTGAGAGTGAAGCTGGTCCAATATAGAGGAAAACAGTGGAAGCTGATTTGTAGGGGGTTGAGGAATTCCCTGGAAGGATGGAAGAGCCCACCAAGTCATAACGTATTCCCTCCCGATGATGGAAAGCACCTACTTGTCTGTGGTGATTTTCTGCCAGGAGGGTAGGGAAAGGGTTAGGCATAAAGATAGGGGGTGAAACTGCTTAAAGGGTGAGAGTTAAAGTGGAGTAGCTCTATCTGGATCTGGTTGCCTCCAAAAGGAAGATGGTGTGGAGGTGGCAGAAGACCTAGGAGCAGATTGTTTCCTAGGATGCCTTCATACCCTGGACTGAGTTGCAGAGGGGTGAGAGGACTGCCTCTTGACAAAGCTAGGCTTTTGAGGGTAATTTCTATGAAATCTGGGAACAGGTGAGACTAGTAAATGGTTTAAATTTTGTAGGTTTTTACCTTTTTCCTGCAGAGACTTAAGTAGCTCTGCAGAGGCAGCTCCAAAGAGGGCTTTTTGCCCAAAGGGGCATCTAAAACTTAGCTTGGACATCCAACGGTAAAGACTGACATCTCAATCATGAAAACCTCCTTAACACAGAGCCAGAAGCAGGAGACTTAGAAGAAGCTTCTACAGTATCATAGCTGCACTTAATGGAGTGTCTGGTCACTTGAGAAACTGTGGACAGAAGGGTACTTAGTTCAGCCTTAACTGGTGAGTCTGGAACCTGTGACAGAAAAGTAGAGGCCTTGGTCAAGGAATCTGAAGCAAACTTGGCCATGTGGGTCTGACAATTAATGGCTCTAATGGTCAAGGTGGAAGAGGTATATACTTTCTTCCCTATCCTGTCCATAAATTTACTATCTTTATCAGTAGGGAAAAGGGAAAAGGAAGGTAGTTGCCTAGAGGACTTATCAGCTGACACTGCAATGACTGCAGGGTCTGGTGGAGGGTTCTTGAACAGGTACTGCTCCTTAGCAGACACTTTATAAAATCTATCTGGTCTCTTAGAAGCAGAGGGCTGTGACTCTTGGATTTGTCAGGCAGCAGAAAAATGCATCCTGGAATGCTGGAAGTAAAGGTGGGACTGCAAATGGTGAGGGCTGCTCCATCTGCAAGAGTTTGAAATATCTCTTTTTTTCTCAGAGAGATCTAAGAGCTCCCACATTAAATGTTGTTTAAGAAGGGAAATGGTATCCCCAAAGGAGAAATCTTCTCCAGGGGAGTCAGGAGTAATGGACTCTTCTTCTTCTGGAGTAATGAAATCCTTAGGGGATTCAATCTGAGAGCAGTAAGTTAAAGACTCATCTGAGGAGGAAGACTCCTCTTCAGACAGCACCTGAGGAACAACTGGTAGGCCTGACTGGGGGATCTAGTTTTGGAGAACCTGAAAGACCTTGAACAAAGTCTGGGAGAAGACTTCTCAGGGTGGATAAGGGTCTTTTGTACTGTGTTTCTCCTTTTGTTTTCTTTTTAAATGAGCAGAAAGAGCAGTAGTAGGCCTGAGTGCTGAAGCTATAGTGGATGACAAGGCAGTAATAGTAGACCTCTCTGAAGCCATGATCCATGGTTCCCCCTCACCATCAGGTTGTGATGGTTGAAAAACTTCAGCGGGCGTACTCTGGGTATCCACCGAACCAGCTTCCATTTTGGTTCCCAGTTGCAGTGCATTACCCGATGTCCGGAGCGATCCTGTGCTGACATTTGCCTCAACAATCTCACTGGACAACTGAGGTGTCAGGTCTAATTTTCTTGGCCTTCTACATTGCACAACTCATAAACAGTGGGAGTGTGTCTAGATCTAGGGATATCATCGCCCCCCTTTACTCAGCCCTCTTTAGTCCAGTCAGTGAATATAATTTCCCCTTTGCCAAGCATCTGTCCAGACACATGCAACCACTGGAATACACACAGAGATTCATTTCAAAAAGGATACAAGGCCTAAATACCGTCCTTCATGGACCAACTCAAAACACCTGCCACTATATTTGGTATTCTACACACTGCTAAGAAGTGACCTGTGGGTGGCATACAAGGCATGCTCTTACCCATTAATAATGAATTTACTGCATGTCAGCAACTCAAATGGCATCAGAAATACTCACTCCCAGGTTCATGTCCATTTAGAACAGCAGCGTGTCTTGCATATACATGAAAGCATGCTGCTGTTTAATCTACATGGGCACAAATGGTGAACGAGTGCAGGGGGTGTGTCCAAGTAGTGCATGGACACTAAATACGTCCCCTGCACTCAGAAAGTGCCATATGGCACTTACTAAGCTGAACTGCCATAATATTAGAACTTTGCTCTAATATTATGCCAGTATTTCAGTGTCTGCGGACACTGAAATGAACAAATGATAATTTCAGTGTCCGCGGACATGAAATAAAAATCGGCAACAAGAAAGCAATTCAGGGAGTATATGACAGGTTCTGGGACACACACCCTGCATTGCTAAAGTGCCGTATGACGCTTCTGCAAACTACTAAAGCAGGAAATGTGTGCAAATGCACACATAATGGAGGATAAATCCCCCAAAAGTGAAAAAGCACAAGTATACCCCCAGAAACATAGAAAGTTGATAGAGAACAGGTCATGCATCAGCATGAATCACGTAAGGGTAGAAGTCTGAAAGCAAATGTATGCCAATATTCTCTCACATCAGTGCATGTTAACAAAGGCACAAATGATGGGGGGAATAACTACTACATTAGGGACATGCCTGAAAATTGCCCTCACACAATTAGAAAGTTGACGGATATGTATTAGCAGGAGTCCCTGAAGGATAGAAGCCTGAACGCTAAATCAATGTCAGTATTTCATGATTGCAGCCCAAAATAGTTGTCAGAACACCACAATACATACCCATATAAACTAAAAATATAATAATATATACTTTTTCTTAATAGCCTAAGGAATATTTAAGTGTAGCTAAGTGGGTATGTATGTTGTGGATATCTGCTTAGCATAGCTTAAACATACCATAGGAGCTTAATGCAAATCGACAGTTAAAATTTCCAACCCACAGTAGTGCAGTGGTTGGAGCTGCAGCTTGGGATGCATAGTTTGAGTCCCAGGACAGACAGCTTATTTTTCTATGTGAAAGAAATGTTAAAATTATTTTAGTAAATTTAATTTATGTAGCAACTTTTTTGTCAACCAGGATAGTGTAGCAGTTCCTAAAGTGAGATGTCAGTGTAGAAAAGATGAGAAACCCCCATATAAACACAAGTGTCCCATACAGTATAGTCACACAGGAATATAATTTAATGAAAGCACATAGGGGGATAACATGGAAGGTAAACATAAAATTATAATGCGTATATAAATATTATTTTATAATATAAAATTATAAGTATAATATGCTTAAACATGCCATAATCACTCTGTAACCATCAGACCTTGTTCTGCCTGGCAACAAAATAATCAGCCCTGCCAAGTCTTGAACCAGGGATGCGGTCCTCTACAATCACAGCAAAAGACCACTACACCATCTGACTTGTGAGCATCTGCAATGCTTTAACAAACATATCATGCATTTTGGTCATTTAACATTAATGAAAAAAAAGCAGTCCCAAGTGTCAAACCCCTAACCCTGAAAACTATACTCAGAAGGAAACACCACTACACCATCTGAGACATATGAATTAATGCTGCTTTTTCAAACATATCATGCAATAGAGGCATACAACATTAGGAAGAAAGCTTTGTGGAACCATTCCTGTGTTGTATATAGAGACACACACACACACACACACACACACACACACACACACACACACACACACACACACACACACACACATATATATATATATATATATATATATATATATATATATATATATATATATTATATACATATGTGTGTCTGTGGGTGTGTGTCTGATGAAATATATATATGACAAAGTAGAATCATAATATAAATATACATATATAAAAATATAAACAGAGAAAAAATATATATGTGTATGTATGGATCTACTACACAAAAACAAAAGCCCATTACAACGAAAACCAAAACACTGAGACTACATGCACGGAACCACATAACACCGAACACTCACAACAACGAAACTCAAAATCACAAAACTGTAAAGCACATACTAAAAACACACACACACATATACAACTGCCCCAAACACCCAAACACAACATCCTACAACAGAGATAGGCAGGGGGGCAAGCCCCCCTGCACCCCCACACCCCCCACTTTAATATTCTAACTCCGAGATCGCACAGACACACAAGGCAAACTCACACCCACACATTACAGTCCTTCACACACACACACACACACACACACACACACACACACACACACACACACACACACACACACACACACACACCACAGTCACAATGCACACTTACATAAACCAATACCCCTCAAAAATACACTTACACATCCATACTTACCTGCACCGCAGCACCAGACGCACTAACTCAAAATCCCGTAATATCGGGATTTTGAATTTCGCTCTTCTGGTCTTTCAGTGTTATGTGGTTTCGTACATCTGGTCTCTGTGTTCTGGGTTTCGATCTTCTGGGATTCATGCTTTTTAAGTAGACCCGTATGTATGTATGTATGTAACATGCAGTGCAATTATACCTCAAAACCGTCCTTCTCAACCTGTTAGTGCAAGAAACCTGTACAAAGGCTGTAAAAGGGAGGGGACGGAATGGGCCACATATAGGGACATATGTCAAATATTGCTGTTACAAATGAAGACATTTGCTATAACAACAGGGTGCATTTCAGCAGACAATTACTGAAGGATATGAGGATGGAAACTGAAATGTTATTATTTACTGGCATAAATTCTTGGATTATCACCATGATTTACCAGACAAATACAAATAAATTGTGGAACTGAACAAAAGTGTGGTCCAAACCTCCGGACATTCTGTGAAAATCCTGGTAGTGGAGAGGTATGCTCAGAACCCCTTAGTGCAATGAATCTGGACCAATCCAGACAAAGTGGAGGGACAAAGACCTGAAAATAGGGACACATCCAAAATACGTCAGTAGATAAGCTGAGGAAATTGAAGTAGTAACACTGTATGTCCTAACATATATAGACTGAAATATCACAATTCCAGAACTCAGTTGCTTCTCATTAGTGATCTCAAT
Source organism: Protopterus annectens (assembly GCF_019279795.1). NCBI lineage: Eukaryota > Metazoa > Chordata > Ceratodontiformes > Protopteridae > Protopterus > Protopterus annectens. The sequence continues at coordinate 1,178,397,992 of NC_056741.1, read as the reverse complement.
CCCCATATCATCCCATTGATGTGTCAGGAATACACAACAGTTATGGGGACCAGACCAAAGATATTGCCCAGACACCTGGACATCCTACAAATATGTGAACATAACACAACATTAGCGAAACTATACTGTGCTACTGAGCAATGTCAAAACTACAATCAGACTGTCATAACACTACCCAAGTCCAGATCTGGGGCTGTATGCATGCATTAGCAAATATAACAGGCACTACAGGGATGTAACACTAGTGGAAAAAAGACACTGGTGTGAAAGTGCATACCCCCAAATAACTGCACCACTGTCACAACTGTATACTAGTAAGCAAAACTAAACTATTCATCTTCCAACCACCCAAACATACACAAAACAACTCTCACTTTAACATCACAGCAAAAGACAACACCACTATATACCCAACAGAACACACCAAATTGCTAGGAGTGGAAATAGACAATAAACTAAAATTTGACATTCACATATCCATGACCATAAAAAAAGCCCACAAAAAACTAGGAGCGTTATACAGAAATAAGCAACTTCTCACCAAAGCAGCAAAGATTTCAGTAGCAAATTCCCACCTTATCTCCACCCTACTTTATGCCTCTCCAGTATATACCAACCTAAGGCAATGCGATCTAAACAAGCTAGAGACCTGCTACAACAAAATCACCAAATTCACCACAGGGGCATCCTACCGTAGTTACCACTGTCTCTCACTTGCTGAACTGGGCTGGCTTGAACTCCCTCACCTCCTTCAATGGTATCAACTCTCACTCACCCACAAACTAGTAAACCATCCACTAAATGTCCCATCCCTCCAGAATCTACTTCAACCCCATCGCACCACCAGACCACTAAGATCCAGCAACAAAAATCACTTGCAGATCACTAAAGCCAATATCTCTGCTGGTGAAGCACTATTCTCTTGCGCCATAGCCTATTTATGGAACTCCCTCCCACCCACAATTACCTCCATACCATCATGCACCCACTTCAAAACTTTACTAAAAGCACACCTAAAACATGCTGGCTATACCCTTGCAACTCCCACTCTAATATAACCTACCCCATCCAACCATTACCTTTCTTTCCACCCCACTAACTACCTTGATTATAGCAAGCTCAGATGCTCATAAGCCTAGTACTTATTATACAGCAGAAACTTCTTATTGTAGCAATTGTTAATGTCTGTTATGTACTTCACAGATAACGATTCTAGTTGTCTACTGATGTACTATGTTCTTCATCTGTAACTATGTTTGTAATTAACTGCTAGGTTAATTAAATTGTTAATCGCTATGTAAATCCAATGTAACTACTGTCTGTATATTTTAACTGTGGAGCTTTTCTGCCCGGGCCTCCGCTGAAAATGGACCTATGTCCAGTTGGACATTCTCGGTCAACAAATGTAAATAAATAAATAAATAAATAAACATGGCATATTAACAGGGTTGTATACACTTATCATATCCACTGTAAGCTTAGAAGGTTGGTGGTGTAACAGGAATTGTGTGACCATACATTTGGTGTTGGTTTGGAAGGTCTGACACTCAAACGTATGTCATTAATCATTGATGTCACTCCTCAGATCATCCCAGTTATGTATCATAGAAACACAGGGGTTGTGAGAAACAGAACAAACATATGAGCCAGACATCTACACATCCTGCGATGATCTGTACAGTTGTGAGGTATGTTCTGTAGTACTTGCCACTGTGATATACAGGTGAACAGCAATGATGTGTACACGGGTGCAGTCTGTGCTGGGGAAGGGCCATCACCTACTAACAATAATCACGTATCCCAGAGCTCTGTATTGTTAGTTACATGTAGTAAAACTGACTGCAATGCATGATGTTGAGGGTCGTGTGTCATGCATATAACCATTTGGGTAATGTGTAATCTGTGTAACACCTCACTTGTAAGTAAGTGTGTGCATGTGTGTGTGTGTGTGTGTGTGTGTGTGTGTGTGTGTGTGTGTGTGTGTGTGTGTGTGTGTGCATGGGTGTACCAGCCAACCTCAAAGTGCAGGTATTCATGCACATATCTTGTCTTCCTAACACAGGTGGCAATAGGGTTTGGGGTCCCTCCCACTTGGAAACTGATGTCATTATCTATGCAGACTCTGACAATAATGACAGGAATAGTGAGGTACAGTTAGGGTTGTCAGGAGCTAAATCTGTGCCATTGGTTGGCATCCCACTCTTGTCATACCATCCCCGCACACCATGACAATGCCCACAAGTACCCCATCACCAGTGGCCACAGATGATGGACAGTTGGCAGGTGATGGCATTAAACAGGTTAGTGTGGTGACTATGGCAAATGTAAGAGGAGACACTGGACATAGCCAGAGTGCAAGCAAGGTCCCACACAGGTGGATGGACAGGGGTGCTCACAGGAGGACCACTGCTCATCAAGCCACTGTCGCAAGTGCTACAGCAGGAGTCACCAGATGCATGTTTTGGACTGTCATGGATGCAGAGGCACATAGTGAATGCCACATCAGACAAATACCCAGGGTGGTGTATGCAACCCTTCCTGACTTATGTGGCAACATACATGACATTGTTGAGGCCACACATCAAAATACTGAGGTCATGAATAGATGGTGGGGTGAGACATTGGCAATCCTCGGCCATGGCATGTCTGTGCTAGAATGTGTGGTGGGAGATGGGCATTGGCCATGTGGATGTAGGTCAGCACCAACAACAGCTAGGAGCCTACGGGGCCATGCACCTTCACACTCCTGTAGTGGCAGTGATACCAGCACTACCAAAGGGGGGTAGCTGCCCACATCACACTGGAGCAGGCCATGGGCACGTGGTCCTGTCCGGTCCTGTCAGGGGCACAGATCCAGGAGACAACAGTCACCATCAGGAAGCAGTACTGCATCTGGCCGTTGGCCTGGTGGTGCCAGTGATAACACGGCAGGACCAGTTCCCATGTCCATGGCCATAGACAGTGAACTGGACACCCTGCCATGTACGGTCCACAGCTGTCCAAAATACTCCTGTGTAGTGCAGCCACATGGCATGTCTGTGTGCATACATACACACACATCTGTATCACAGACAGGTCACCTCCAGACACACACACACAGCACCTTTGCACAGCCCATCTATTGGATACCCCTCCAAGCACACACACATGATGTCAACTGTATAACCCAACCTAGGCCTCTGGCAAACCCGCACCACACCCTGTGCATATGATGATACCTGTGCCACATCCCTGTCATCCATACCATCGATGCATGGACATGCTAATATGGGTATGATGCGCAGGGTGAATATAGTACAGTGTAGCAATGTAATATTATGTAAGGTGCTGTCTGCTTGAATTTGTTATGGATACACATACAGGTGTATGTATCTTATTAGCCAGGATGCATTACTGCTGTTGGTACCACTGGCTGAATTTTGTCTGACATGCTGCATTCTGTTTGTGTTCCAGGTGTTTGTGTTTCTGCAGGCTGTGGCCCTGCAGACATTACCAAGAGGGAGTATGGCAGAGTGGGAATACACCAACCATGTCATAGGGAAGGTACAGCTTTATATGTACATGTACCAGGTGTTTATGCATGCTACACTGTGTGAAGGACACATTTGTCAGACAGTGTGACCTTGCATACATATCCCTTGTCACAGAAAGGTAGCCTTCAGACATGTCAGCTGAGTGCTGTGTAGTACCACAGGCTCATATATAAAGAACAGGTTACTGCAGTACTGTCAGCTGGTACCTCACAAGCATAGCCATTACATTAACTGCAACAGATTCACCTGCAAACACCTGTTGGCCCTGCCATTTCTTTTCCATACACTCAACCCTGATGCAGTTGATGAGGGCATGCATGATACTGTGTATGACAGGTTTGTGGTATGTATTCCTGAGTTCACCAGGTGGAACAGGGAGACAAAATGATATATCCTTTGCATACGCACAGTACGGACTGATACAGGGGATGTGCACACAGTAACAGAAATATAGTTGACAATAGATAGACTAGTAAACCTACATTTCCACCTTGATGTACAGTACTGCTACATACACATGACATGCCCCACATAGATTATATGCATGGGACATAACACACTACCTTTTACAACACGTAATGTTCTGAATGCCTTCATGGATGGTTAGATAACTCACCATAAATAGAATGTGGAGTCAAATATTGCTCCTACAAGACTGGACAAGTGATAGTGTAGCAAATGTATCAGCATGATGTTTCAGTCAGCTATGATGCCTGATGTTGGCATGTGTGTCACTACACTCTCTGTGGCCGATCTGGCAACAACATCACATACATGGACATTGTTAAGGGACACAGACCACATATAGGTTGCAAACATCTGGATATTCCATAGACATCTGCACACAGGACCGGTATGGCGTGCATAATGGTTTAACATGCTGCATATGAGGCAGATGCTGTTACCATGCTATATAAAGTAATGCCATTGGGAGGTGGTAAACAGGCATGGATGGTACACAGATCAAAATGGTATCAGCCAAACAAGATATGATCTTCACCCAAAGACACACACACACACACACACACAAAAAAGACAGTTAAGCCATTTGACAGATTGACGGTGGTTAAGACAGCTATTAAACCACAGCAGGGTGGGGATGTCAAGGTTGAGATCAGAGAGGCAGGTTAGGAGTTTATTGTGGGAAACTGCATTGAATGCTTTGGATAAGTCTAGAAAGGTGGCAGAGAGAAGTTTACCTTGGTTCCTGTATGTGTTTATGCTGTTGATGAAGTTAATTAGGGCTGTGGTGGTGCTGTGGGATGGGCAGAAGCCATGTTGTGAATTGGATAGACGGTTGTTAGAAGGTGGGTGAGGAGTAGGTGGATGCACCATCTTAGAATTTTGGATAGGAGTGAGAAGATTGCGATGGGTCAGTAATTAGAGAGAATGATAGAGGGGCCACCCTTGTGAAGGGGGATGATGTATGAGTATGAGGTTTCCACAAGGTTGGAATGGCATGTTCAGTAATAGAGCTATTTATTAGCAGTGTGAAGGGGTAAGCTATGGCCCCAGATGCGAGTTTTAAGTTTTTTGGCAGGAAGATTTTCTGCAGCTAGGGTTGTTAGTTTAAGTTTTGTTAAGAGTTTTTGGATGGTTGACACTGGTACTGGCTTGAGTGAGAAGGAGGTAGTATTCCTCTGGGGTTTAGGAGGATGGGGAGGTTGGTGAGGTTTGTATTGTTTATGAGTTTAAGTACAGAGGAGGTAAAGTAGTCATTGAAACTGGAGGCTATGTTTAAGTTTGAACCTTCTATATTAGGTGGAGGTGTAGTGGCTTTACCGGGATGGAGGATGTTGTTCACTGTAGCCCAGAATTTTTGAGGGTTGTTACCGTGTTTTCTTTGTAGGGAAGTGTAGTGTTTTAGCTTGTCAGTCTCCACCTGTTTTTTTTTTTGCTTTGTTTCTAAGTTCGAGGAAGGCTTGCCTAGTTCTGGGTGTTTTGTGTTGATGCCAGATTCTCCAAGCTTTATTCCTCTCTTTTAGTAAGGCCCCTGTGGTGTTTTGTAGCCAGGGGGCAGGGTTGCTACATATTCTAATTGTTTTGATTGGGGCTAGATGGTTGAGGATGTCTAGAAATGTGGAGTTGAAATATTCTACTGCATTGTCTAGTGGGAAGGTTTTGATGGGAGACCAGTTGCAGGATTCTCAGGCTTCTAAGAAGTGGTCTGTGGGGAAGTTTTTGTGGGAACGGGTTTGTAGTAGGGAGGGGGTGTTTACTGATTTAAGTTTGTGTCTAAGGATGAAAGTGGGATTGTGGTCACTGAGAGAGTTAGGGAGTGTTCCAATCTGATGGACAGTGTTGGACTGGTTTGTGAGGATCCAGTCTTGTATGGATTCTCTTTTTGTGGACTTATCAATGCGTGTGGGTGTTTGAATGAGTTGGGTGAAATTATATAGGTTTATATGACTGGTGGGTGCTGGTGAGTGGATGGAGTTCCAGTCGATATTGACATCACCTAGGACTATCGTTTCTTGGGGGAGGGAGTGGGAAACCCAGTTTGATCTATCTTTTGATTCAATGATATAATTTTGGGTTTGGTTCTATTAAATATAAGATTAGAAAGCCTTTCAAAATAACTCAATGTTGCATTTAAATGCCCTATTGAGGTTTCAATATTCATTAACATTGATAAATAAATCAATGGATATTTGCATTTGATTTATCATTTATATTTAGGATATAACTGTTAGGGCATTGACTTTTGGAATTTGCTAATAGTTATCTGGCTATTGCAAATAAAACTGGAGATAATTGGCATCCTTGCTTACTTCCTTTACTTATTTCTGGCACTCAGGATAAAAAAAAAACATCAGTATTGAAATATGTACATAGTAAAGGTTCCAAAACATAACTGTCAAACCCATGACCTGTGACTGCCATAGATATTCCCAAACATGGATAACAGTCTTATGTAGGCAGTTCCTAAAACTCTGCAAAACACTGTATAATCAACTGGAGACCACATAAAAAAATCAAAGCCAATTTCCAAACTGCAGCAGCAATGGATGTAAAGTATGAAAAGGTATGTAGGAGAAAATGCAGTCTTTATTAATTTAACAATCTTATGCATATTTCTTCAAGTCCAGACTAGGTTTTCTGTAGTTATTTAGTCTTTGACCTGTGCACTAACATGACATAAGCTACACTGTTTCTGGAAAATGTCTCTACCTTATTTCCAGTAAATTTACTTGCAGGAATACTAGTCTGATCTTGAAGAAATATACAGAAAACTGTTGATCAATGAAGATGGCATTTGTCTATGTAGTCTTTCTAGTACTTAATATTGCTTATTAAGGTTCCATTTGGGATCTTTTTCACGGTGATCCTTTGATTAGTCACATATTCCTTGACATTATTATGAAATGTACCTTTTTGTTTTGTCTGGACTTAATCACATATATTTTGCTCTTCTGGTTTTAAAGCCCTTATACTTCATTATAGAAGTATTACTCCATAACACCGTAAGACTAAAAAATTCTGTCTGGAGAAACCTACCAGCATTCTTCCTAGGTACAGAAACTGTACTGTGCTAAGACAGACGATTGTCTACAAATGGAAAACGGCAAAATCAGAATAACTTACAATAAACAAAACGAGTCATACTTATAAAATGAAGTATAATAAACCTTTCTGCAACAAATAAATAAAATAATAATGTGGGACATTAAAAAATATGTTGTTGCTTGAACACAAGTAGGTATTGGTAGCTTTGGCTCACAAAGAGCAAAACGTCAACTCGTATTGTTTTGGTGTTTAGGGATTCAGGATTGCAATTCTGAAGCAAGGTAAGTTATTAAAGCACATATATACACAGATGAATAAGGAAAAATTATACATCAGCAGAAATAATCTGAAACAAGCTTATTATAAAGAGTATATTAACTAGCAAATATATTATTTGTATTTATTAATTCTGGTATTCTACAATAAAATACCCATAAGCAATGTCAAGGAAGACAATACCTGTAGCGGACAAGAACCCTCTCTATCTTTACATGTTACAGACAAAACTATTTGTCATATAAATAGAACCAGTCAAAGGACTTCAATCTGGCATAGATGTACGCAAAACATCTTGAACAGAGTTTGTTTATATAATAAGAGTCCTGATCACAACTTTCTTGGATGCAAAAATCTCGCTTAAAAATGAGGTTGTGAAAAAGACAAAATAGATCCCTCACACAAAATACATCCCTCACATGTACTGCTCATCACATAAACTGATCTTCTTAAGCTGACACACTTAAAAGAAATCTTAGTTGCCTAACTGGAACCAGGCTCTGCTTTATCACAGCACCGCAGCTATCAATATGAATCAGTCATAGTTCATGGGGGTGTAAATGATCTAAGACGTACCTCATTAGACTAAATGAAAAGAGATTTTATGGATCTCTCTGAATATGTGTCAAAGACAGGTACAAGCTTTGCATTGAGCAGCATTCTACCTTCACCAAGGATGACACCACAGTATGTACAAAAAATAACTGATTTCAATAGTTGGCTTAATTTCTGGTACCACTCCAGGGAGATCAAGTATTTATCAGCATGGAAGGACATGTTTGACATACCACATTGCTTTGGTAAGGATGGTCTGCTCTTGTCCTCCCTACAAATTCAGATATTGGCTAAAACTTTATCCATCCCTTAGAGACTTTTTTAAACAATGCCAACATGACAAAACTACCAAGATACCAAAAAAGACTCAAAGCAACCTTAAAGTGCTACTGCTGAATGCTAGGAGCCTAAACAAAAAAAAAAAAAAAAAAAAAAAAACTCCTCACCCTACAACCCTTTTTCACTGTGAAGAATGGACACATCTATGCTATTACCAAGACTTTGTTTAAAGCCTTAGAAAGTACTCTGGCAGTGGAAGGTTATAGCACCTTTCACTCATTTAGGCCAATAACAGCACAGACAGGGACTAAAGGTGGAAGTCTCTTTATCTACGTTAGCAATAGATATACCTCCAGGGTGGTCAAACAAGATGATGCTATGGAGTTCATCCATGAGCAAGCCACCTTAGATAAGGTTCCTTACCACATCTTAGCTAGTTCACTAGTCAGCATCTATACCCCAAGAGTCTCATAACTCTTATTTAGACCTATTACAGGCACCCACCATCCAACCAAATACCCTGTTCATGGATGACTTTAACTACCCTTCTACAGACTGGAAAACATACACTGCCACAAACTCACAGGCACAATGCTTCCTGGACATTATTAAGGCAAACACCCTGGACAAGATATTGCATGCTCCAACCAGAAGGTCAGATATACTCTACTTAGTACTAACCAACATGGGACAGCGTTGCCCCACCTATGTCACATCATCACAAGTGAGGTCAGATCACAAAGCTGTCTCCTTCGAAATAAAAATTAACTCAGAAAACCCAATTAAACTTGTAACAGGAACTGTTCCAAAGCAAATGGCATCCTATTAAGCGACAATTGGTCAAAATTCAAGAGTCCTCCTTACTCTGAGACCACAGCTGCCTATGCTGAATTAGTCACAGAAACCCAGTGCAAATATGGCTGCATAGAGGCTACTGGACCTACCAGAAGTAAACCCAAAACAAACTCCACTGGTTGAATCCTCACCTTACTAGGGTATAAAACAAACAAACGTATGGACAAAATCAGAAACAGCAACTTCCATAAAGAAAATAACTCTCTGATTCAAATAAACTAGAAACTAAGAGGTCTAATTAAGTCTAATAAGGTCAACAACAACTTCAGGATAGCCTCTCAGGCTATGGGAAATCACAAGGCCTTCTTCAGCTATGTCCAGAATCTTAAAGGTAACACACAGCAGTGTGCTCAGCTGGTGGTTAACAGCATCACCTTCACCAATCAGTGAGACACAGAGAATCTACTGGCAGATAAATTCAGCATTAACTCCACCCTCACTCTCCCTCCTGGCTACCCTCTGTGAAATCCCTTTTAGCAAACTTCCCCCAACTATTACCAGAGATCAGGTTCTGGTGGTGCTTGCTAACGCCAAAAACAATACCTCAGTGGGCCCCAACAATTTCCATGGTTGTCTCCTGAACAGTCTAAAACATGACATATCAGGACCACTTGAAGCACTCTTCAACTACAGCCTCAAAACAGGTTACATACCAAGTGAATGGGACACCGCAACAGTCAGTCCTCTTCATAAGGGCAAACCATCAACCAACCCCAGGAACTACAGACCCATCAGTCTGTCAAGTGTAATATGCAAAGCTATAGAACAAATTATCATTGAAATTATCAACAAAGACAATGGAAATTTAGAGATATTGGACCCATCCTGGTTTTACTCTGTTAAGGGAAAGTCATGCTTACTTAACCTGGTTGACTTCTTTGAGAAGGACACCGAGGCAATGGATGAGGGTAAAACAGTGCATACTGCATAGCTTGACTTGGCCAAGATATTTGATACAAAATTGCCCTTAGGCATTGTTGACAATGTCTCCAAACTAGGCATAATCTCCTGTATAACTCACTGGCTCACAGATAGGATCCAGGAAGTTAGAACTGGTGACACCACCACCACCAACAGACCGATCACAAGTGGAGTACCAGAGGGCTCCATGCTGGCCCCACTCCTGTTTGGCATCTACTTCCCAGAAGTCAAGGTTAACATCAAAGGCTTTTGGCTCACCAAGTTTTGCAGATGACTGTAAATTGGGAGCTATCACAGATTCCCCACATGACATCATCATTTTGCAAGAGGGTCTAACACAGACAGATGACTGGTGCCAAAGTCAAAGTTTAAAACTCAATGCTAAGAAATACATTATAATTCCCTTTGGGAAATTGTCCATCCATTTTAATTACTCCATCAATAAAACACCCCTGAGTGTTGACCCAGTAGTTAGAGATCTGAGAACACATGTAGATAGTAATCTGGCCTTCAACCATCATGTAGCAAAGATGGTAAGAAAACCTTTCTATGTCACCCAACTTATAGGTAAGAGTATGGCTTCCAGGTCCAGGGAAGATGTAGTACAACACTACCCAGCCATCTTCAGACCTGTCATTGAATACAATGCTCCCTTTAGCATGTACCTGGCCAAACACTTTCAACAGTTGGAATGCCCACAAATGTTCCTCACCAGACATGTACCTAACCAGACACTTGTAACAGTTGGAATGCCTGCAAATGTTCCTCACCAGAAGAATCTACAGCATGACTACCCTGTGCTACATGAATCATCTTAAGGACCTATCTCTGAACTCAGTATCCTACAGGCTGCTGAGAGGTGATCTATGCCTGACTTAGAAGGCATCCTCAGATCCAACCCTGGTGGATCTTTTGCACATCCACAAAATAAACAGCACTAGAAACACTAGATCCAAATATCTGAACATCACTTGTGATATAAACAGAACATGCTGGAGGGACAGGTATGTGACACAAAGGATCCCTGTGTTATGGAATAGTCTCCCTGTCACTGTGAAGCAGAGTTCATTCTTGAATCTATTTGAAACAAAACCTTGATGACTGGATGAGAGATTGCAAATTCACCCATGTCTCTAATATGAGACTGTCACCCCCCCCACACACACACACACACACACACACACACACACACACACACACACACACACACACACACACACACACACACACACACACACACACACACACACACACACACACACACACACACACACACACACACACACACACACACACACACACACAAATCCCTTCGCTACCTCCTTACTAACATGCCTCCCCTACAGATGCCCAAGGTACTCTAAGAAAAATTGGGTTGGGGTGCACGGCTATTCTTATAAAGGCCCAAGTGGCTGTTAGGTTCATAGGTTACTAGGCTATCACTTAAACCATCATATCTGCTGATTCCTTTTGGCACTGTGTAATTAAATTTAGTTTCTTGCAAATCAATTTTCTGCTATAACCAAAATATTTTGAGGACATTTCAATATCTGGTACATAACCCTGCAATTTCTCACACACAGTAGCTGCTGGAAAGAAAATAGTCTTTGAATATACTTAAAAGTTTGTTTTCATGGCAGCTTTTCTTATATAACAACTGTCCTCATTCATTCTGCAATTAGTTCCCTATTTTATGGTTACAAAACCAGTGCAAGCACAGCTTACTAATTCTGCAGTGATGTTAATAAACTCTTAATATTATAAAACTAAATGCTGCAGTGTTAACATTAACTGTAATAAATGCCTGCAGTGCTAGTTTTAACTATAATCCAATATTATACATGTTAATAAATACCTGCAGACCCAACTATAAATGTAATACAAAATCATACATATTAGTGAAACAGAAGCATGCATAGTCACACTCTGCTTATAAGAGGCTCAAACCACATACAGAGGCAGAATGTATGAGCCTCTATACTCCATCTTCGGGATCAAGACACTCATGGAGAGCATGAATTCAAATAATATACTGGTGCAAGCTTTTATGCATTTCATATACAGTGGATATAAAAAGTGCCAACACCCCTGTTAAAATGCCAGGTTTTTGTGATATAAAAAAGGAGACCACAATACATAATTTCAAAACTTTTCCCACCTTGTTGAGGCACCTTTTGATTTAATTCATTACATCCAAGTGACGACTCCAGGTGCATCTGCAGTTAACTCCTACTGACACCTCTAGGCATCAAATATTGCTTACTCGTACTTACATCAATAATTCCAAAACCATGCTGTGTACAAGGTTTTAAAAGATTTCATCTTAAAGCTTACACAATGGCAAACTCAACTGCATTAATATTTTACCTCTGTCTAGTGCAGGTAAATAGATATTAACTGTTGGTTTTATGATATGAATTTATATAGATATAATTCTCACATTTTTCTAAATATCTCAACATCCAAGTAACACAGATAGAACCCCTTAGTCTCATATGAAAGCCCTCAGCTAGATGAATAAAATGCTGCTGACAGTATGTGTGTAACTTAAGTGGCTGCTGAAAAATTATAAGTTGTTTACATAATATTACAGTTGTAATAGTTACTCCCCGGGATTCATGAACCTTGTGCCATGCGCTGGAGTAGTGTCGGCGATCTAGCACCAAATATGGCTGTCGAGCGATTCAGGTAAGAGCTGTTTCCACATGCACTACCAGCGTACACCAGAGCTGTGCAGCTCATGGTGCTTGTATGCTAATTACCCCATGTACAGCAGTGTAGCATGCAAATGAAGGTATATAGCGATTCATGAAGTGATGCAGGCATAGAGTAAGCATGCAGAAATGTAAACCAAAAAAAACGGTTTACATTTTTTCAAACAGAACATCGGAGCCATGAAAGTGAACCAAACTTACGTATTACAATGTTAACATATGCCAATGGCTAAATATGCAGCCAATGGTATAAAAAAACACACACAACACATAAAAAATAACATTTAATGTCATGGCCACACTAACACAAAGTACAGTCGCAGTGCATGGGTGCACAAACGGGAACATAATCAAAATATATTTAGATGTCATAAAACTGCAATGTAACACAAGCCATGATTTCGCTATAATAGTCAATGGTACGCATGCTACACCACAACCAAGGTGCAAGGGTTGCTAAGAGTCTGTGACAGTGTTCCACACGGTAACTAGGAATTAGTAGTCAATGCCATGCAAATGAGTCAAGTAATACTGAATCGCACACGTCCCGCCGGCGTAAGGATGTATCACACGGTGCAGCGGTACAACACCGAGGAGTGGCCTGGAGGTAAACATGACATCATGAGAGGTGTGCGCCGCCATAGCTGTAAGCACATTGGAGCATTGGTAATCCAGGTTGCCTGTTGCTAAGCAAAGCCACAGGATAGAGGTGTGTACCTAGCGATAGCTATGCTTAGCTGAGAGCACACAAGGTGACCGAAAGTGCATGTGAACGTGGATGAAAATGCTCAAAAGCCGGAAACTGGGCATGCGCGGCGCGCAACTTAGGTGAAACAGAAAGGTTATGGGAAGACAATAAGGAAATGCTGCAGCATGGTAATTGGAGTACAAATGAGTAATTAACACCTAGAAACTCACAGTGGGCCATAGACAATAGCTAACAAGGCTGCTAGCAGCTACCTGCAGAACAGGAAAGGGGAGGTGCCGTACAGCAAAGAAAAGAGAACTGTCACAGCAGAACAAAGCAAACTTACTGTACATCAGCTACATAACACATTTCCCAACACAATCTTGGGTTGTGGAAGCACAAAACAAGAAAGGCAGCAGCTGGATGCATGCCTAACAATGGGAGGTGAATCGAGTTGAAAACAGAAGTAAAGGTCAATAGATGAATCACGGCAGACAAGTGTAAGCCAACATCAAAAGCCCCACAATAGCAGTACCTGCTATAAAACCAATAATTAAGATACCCCGCAGCTGGAATAGCACAAACACACCCAATTACACCAGTGTTAGGAAAATATGTATTAATGTGTGTATGCTTAATGCCAAATTAATAATCAAGTGATTTTAATATGCTTTTCATTCTATTTTTCATGCACTGTGTTTTATATAAATTGAGTTTCATATGAGACTGAAAAAGATGCTTTTTGAAAACTGCAGCATGCTTTCTGAAACTTGCAAGTTGCCCTCTGACCTAGTAACTGCTAGCACAGCAATATTCTTGTTTATGCCTTGTGGAAATGTACTTGAGAAGCATGTGTTTATCTGCTAGGTCAGAAGTAAATTAATGAACAATGCCTTATATTATAAATGTAATGATTCTAGACAAACAGCCTTGTCCACAGGATGGGAACCTCAGCAGCTGCAGTAATTTAGAGATAAAGTAGACAAAGGATTATTAGAGAAATGAACTGCTAGCATTGTACTTGATTTAGCCGTAGTATCTTGAATGCAACATAACAAGTATCTAACTGAAAGTAACCAAGGCCATGTTGTTTTCCTCAGGAAGTTTCACATAAAAGTTGTTTAAATCAGCAGAAATTCATGGGAAAGATGGTCAGCAGATGATGATGAAAAGGTGGTAATCTGTTACGTCAGCATGGTAGGACAGGATTAATTTGAAAACCTATAAAAATGAATGTATTTCCTGTTTCTGGTTAGACAAACTCTGTATTAACACATTTTTGTCTCCTTGCTGCAAGATTAAAGTGCCTTAACCTGAACCTACCATGTTTTGATCATTTTTAAAGTATATTTTTCCTTTGACAGATTGGTCCTTCCGACCAGAAACGTATCTCTCGCTCTAGGCCTAGGTCAGAATTGGGTCCGGTGGCATGCATCCGTACGGAGAAGAGGCCAAATCGGCTCTTCTGTTTTGAAAGACCTCTGACTGAATTGTCGTTCGAAAGAGGCCAGCCACTGTTTCTGATCTGGGATTGGAGGATGAGTCAACGATCCGGTGGATCAACTCACGGAGGGTCAGGTAAGGAGGAATTACCTTATTTCTGTTTTAAGATCAGAGACTAAGTACAGAACTGTTTTTTGTCAGGTAAATTTGCGTATGCAGATCAGGGACAGAAAAAGGGGTTACTGTTTTTTGTCATAGATCAGGGAAACAGAATAGGTAGACAGTTATTCTAGATAAACTGTGAAAAGGTATAGATTTGTGGTACGATGTGATAGAAAGGGTTACGTAACAATTTACAGCTTAGCTAAGACACCAATGGGAAATCAGTGCACAAAAAGTTCCCGGACATGCCCCTAACTGAAGACGCGAAGTATATGCAATTACAGCGTGCCGATAATGTAAAATATTACACCAAATGGGTTGATAAGTATAAATTTGAGGGTAATTTAGATAAACTTGCACTTATGAAAGTTGTAAAACAGTTGAAAATAGATGCAAAAGGTCAATTAAAAAAGCAGAGACAATTAAGAGTCCCTCAGGTGCATAGGTGGCTTGAGGAAGCAAACCGTAGGGAGCAGAGAATTAAAAACTCAAAGACAATGTTCTTAGACAAAGAAGACAATAACTTAGTAATAGCAATGGCCCCTCTTTCGCCCCCTCCACTTCCGTTACCAGAATATGAAGCGAGTGGACAAGCTAATCCAACTCCGCTATACCCAGCTGTCCCTGCGAAAGCACAGCCGTTTGTCAGGGATCCTATCAAGACTAGGTCTCAAACACGCGACTTGAGGAGGGAGATTGAATTAAATGAATTAAATAAAGCATCGCAGGCTATGAGTGAAGAAGAGATGTGTCCACTCATAGAAGTACCAAATCCTCAGGCAGGACAGGCAGGACAAGATCCGACTCTTTTGGTTTATAGACCGTGGACACCGGAAGATATTCGGAAAGCCACAGAAGGTATTTCCCACCCAAAAGTGAATTTTAGAAAATTTTTAGAAGACTTACAGGGTATGAGATTAAGTTACCATTTAAATGGAGAGGAAGTAGAAAAAGTAGTTAGACAAATTGTGGGTCCAGATTGGCACATCATCAGTGGCGACTGGAATCCTCGTGACGCACAACTTAGACCACTCCTACATACTAATGCAGAACTGGATGGCAGAGTGAAAGGTCTGACAGACCAAATCTCTGAAAAGTGGAAGCCTAGGGCTGATTGGACTTGCATTAATCAATGCATTCAACAGGAAGGTGAAACAGTTGATAGATATTATGCTAGACTGTTAGAGCATTTTAATAATCACTGCAGAATACAGATACCAGAAAACCAGACACATGATTCCTCATATGAACAACAGTTAAAGAACGCATTCTTGAAGGGTAGTATAACTCCCATTAGTAGCTTTATTACGAAGCATATGGTAGATCATCGAACAAGTAGATTACAGCCATTACTTGAATATGCTAGACATGCAGAAAGACATTTTAATAATAAAAAGAAAAAGAAAACTCAAGTATTTTCAGCAGAAAATGGGTCAGAAGTATTTGTAGTACAAACTGGGAAAAAGGGTAAGAAAATACCCAGGGAAATAAACAATCTGACAAATGATCAGAAGATTTCGAGGAAAGAAAGATAAAGGGTGAATGTTTTAAGTGCGGGAAAAAAGGACATTTAGCGAGGGATTGCAGGCTAAACAAAAAGGCGACTACAGAAAATAAGGAGGATGAGGAATCACTATATGATAGTCAGGAATCATTGGAAGAGAGTGAGCAGGGAAAGGTAAGTGAAAATGTGATAGCAGAAGTAGAGGACGTGACACAAGGGGTAGAGGATGTATATGAATACACAGACATAGAAGAAAATGAAATTTCAGACCTAGCTCTTTTGAGCTTAGAGCTTTACTTAGTAGACACAAAACCGGAAGTGACGCTTCTGGTAGAGGGGAGGGAAGTTAAATTTTTGTGTCTCAGGGGCTTCACTGACCCTGATACACCCTTCCAAGCTACCGGAAGATATATAATCACCAGATTATATACTAGTGAAAGCAGCCAATGGACAGCTGTAGCGGGAGCCACTCTCCCATGACATAAAAATAACAGACCCCGTTTCAGGGATGACTCAGAAAAGTAAAATTGTAGTTTCTGCAAAATGCCCAGTAAATCTTTTGGGTAGAGACTTGATGCAGATATTTGGCATAGCCGTAGTTCCAACCATGCAGGGTATGGAAGCACAGCAACAAATGGACACTTTTGTAGTGTGACCGGAGGGTGAAATGTATTATTGGTACAGCCAGGACTTGGTTACAACTGGTCCAGGGGCAGTAACCGAAGAACTGATGAACATAGCCATCAGCAAGTTCCCCTCCCTCGACATTGACAAACAGCATTTGTTGCATTGTACTCTATATTACTGTAATAGACCAGGACCTGATAAAGATTATGAACAAGAATTGTTTCAGAACCATGCAAACAGGCTAGTATTGTGAAACTTGTACTGGGATGCAGAAGGGAACAGTGTAGCAAGCTGTTCATTGCCCCAGGAATTTTTAGCACTTTACAAATCTAAACGACTGCCACATGTTACTTTAACTAAGAACAAAACTTTAAAATGGGCAGACTTAGGTGAAAAAGTCACAGGGTGGGAGAAGCAGACAGAATTAGAGCTCTCCAAACAAGGAGTACAGAAACAGAAATTGAATTGGATTACACAGACACACCCAGCTGTACACTCACAGGCTATTGAGAATAGCTGAGTATTACTCTTATTGGAGGAAGAGGAAAAAGCCTTGCGAGACATACCAGAGACTCTCTGGTCAACATGGAAATCAGATGTAGGGCTTATACGAACAGCAGGACCAGTTACTATTACACCAAAATCAGCATTTAGACCTCAGAAAAGACAGTATCCCTTGAGAAAGGATGCAGAGATAGGGATCAAACCTATAATAGCAGCCTTACTTAAGGAAGGAGTCTTAATAGAATCTCCTGATTCGACATGTAATACACCCTTATTTCTTGTCAAGAAAGCAAACGAGGAATGGTGTATGGTCCAAGACATACAAGCTGTAAATAATGCAGTTATACCCAGGGCACCAACGGTGCCAGATCCACACACCTTATTGAATGATTTAAAGCCAGAACAAAAATATTTTTCAGTGGTAGATATTAGTAATGCATTTTTCTCAATACCGATACTCTGACAGCCAATATTGGTTTGCGTTTACATTTCATGGAAAGTGGTACACATATACCAGATTACCACAGGGATATTGTGAAAGTCCAACAATATTTGCACAGGAAATGGCAAGCAACCTGGTGGGATTTATCCCACCAAAAGGTAGTCAGATTCTACTTTATGTAGACGACATTCTGCTGGCAGCCCCCACCCAGCAAGAATGCAAGGAGGACACGATAGCTTTATTACAATTTTTAGCTACTCAAGGTCACAAAGTAAACAAAGACAAGTTACAGCTTTGGAGAAAACAAGTTAAGTACTTGGGATATGTAGTATCCAAAGAAGGTACAATACTAGATGAAGACAGAAAAACAGCAATTTTACAAGCACCTAGACCAACTACCAAGAAGGAAATGATGTTCTTCCTGGGAACTACTAATTTTTGTCGGAGTTGGATACTGAACTATGCTTTAGAATCTGCTCCACTGGTTGATTTAATATTTAAGAAGCCGATGGCAGCACAAGATTTATTACAATGGACACCTGAAGCAGAAGCAGCTTTCTGTAAGCTGAAACAATTGATAGCATCATCCTTAGTTCTAGGATTACCAAACTATCACAAGCAGTTTATCCAAACTGTAGATTGTAAGCAAGGTTATATGACATCAGTATTGACACAGCAACATGGGGACAAACAATGCCCCATAGCTTACTATTCATCACAATTAGACCCAGTGGTGCGATCCTTGCCCCACTGTGTACAAGCAGTAGTTGCAGCTGCAATGGCAGTGCAGGCTTCAGCCTCAGTAGTGTTATTCCACCCTCTCACATTGAGAGTGCCTCATGCAGTCGCAATTATTTTACTGCAAGAAAAAGTAGCATATCTTTCTCCAGCTAGGCATCTTTCCTGTATGACTATACTGTAGAGCCAACCTCATATGACAATTGAATGATGCACAACTTTGAATCCGTCAACTTTGCTTCCAACCCCTGCAGATGGCAAACCACACTGCTGCCTGCAGGAGATTGAACAAAAGACATTACCTAGACAAGACCTTATGGATGTTCCCTTGGATGATGCCGAGGTGACATGCTATGTGGACGGCTCATGCAGGAGGGGTCCTACAGGACAGAACCTAGTGGGGTATGCAGTCATTTCTGATACTGAAACTTTAGAAGCATAATCTTTACCACACAACTTATCTGCACAAGCAGCAGAATTGATTGCCTTAACAAGGGCATGTACCTTAGCAAAAGGTAAGAAAGTGAACATTTATACTGACAGTCAGTATGCTTTTTCTACTGTACATGTTTTTGCGCAACAGTGGAAAAATAGAGGAATGATAACATCTACCGGTAAACCGATCAATCATGCACAGCTTATTTTAGACTTGTTAGATTCAGTTCAGTTACCTAAAAAAGTAGCTATTTGCAAATGCGTAGCTCATACGAAACAACAGGATAGAATTTCAAAAGGTAATGCACGTGCTGATACAGCTGCAAAGCAGCAGCCTCAGCCACAGAAACTTTTCTTTTGAGTGAGGAATTACAACCCTCAGAGACTTTAGATATATAAATCTTAAAAACAATGCAGACACTTACTACAAATATTGAGAAACAAAAGTGGATAAAACGAGGAGCAATCCTCGAAAAGGGACTGTACATCTCCAAGGAAAAGAAACCAATTTTGCCATCTAATTTGTTTAGATATGCAGCATTGTTGAGCCATGGGCAGAGCCATGTCTCAACAGGGGGGATGGTACAGTTAGTGAATCGGGTGTTTACAACCTACGGATTTACAAATTATACAAAAAATGTTTGTGCAGCATGCCATGTTTGTAACAAGCATCATGCACAAGGGGCGTTGAAACCTAAGCAAGGGAATTTTCCTACACCACCATATCCGTTCCATACTATTTGTATGGATTTCATAGAATTGAATAAATGTGAAAATAAGAAGTATTGCCTTGTTATTACAGACATGTTTTCCAAATGGGTAGAAACGTTTCCAACTAAAAATCCAGATGCAGCTACTGTTGCAAAGGTCCTCGTTAAAAAAATTATACCCAGATTTGGTATACCAGAAAAGATTTATAGTGATAACGGGACACATTTTGTGAACCAAATGATTCAGCAACTCAGTCGTTATTTTGGGATATCGTTAAAGCACCACTGCGCGTATCACCCCCAATCCGCAGGGCTAGTAGAGAGGCATAATGGGGTATTGAAGAACAAACTTAGGAAGTTGATAGCGGAGACACAGGAAAAACTGGGTGCACTGTTTGCCTTTAGCACTGTTGAGTATGAGAACTGTTCCAAATGTGAAGGGATTAACTCCTTTTGAAACTTTGTTTGGGAGGGCATATTATACACCTCAGTGGAAACCTCTCATGTCTACAGAGCAGGAGGCTGACAGTTCACTTGCAGGATATATGAGGCGATTTTTGAATAACAAACTTTTGCAGTTAAATTCTGTTTCAGATAAAGAGCAACCGAAATCATAAGCACCAGTAGCCCCAGGCACCTGGGTCTGGGTGAAGATTGTGAAGTGGAAAAATTGGAGTTCTCCAAAGTGGAAAGGTCCGTACTAAGTACTACTGTCGACACCCACTGCAGTCAAGATCGCAGAGCGAGCTTCCTGGATTCATTTGACGCACTGTAAACTGGTTAAAAACTTTGAACTGGACAAAAACTTTGTTACTGTTGCACAACAAGGGAAAATGGCCAGGTACAGAGTGAGTAGAGACATTGAGCAACCTCAGAAAACTTGTATGATTGTTTTTATTGCAATATTAATCACACTGTTCTTTTTGTTGTGGCTGTTCCTTTTTCCTGCCACAAAGGTTGAACTGATTAGACGTAATGAACCAAACATAGACTGGCATCTGAACTTTAACACTTATCAGGCAATTACACATGTGTACGCAGAGACTTTTAATGTTTCAAACTGCTGGGTCTGTACGGCCATACCAACAGCATACGGGGGTTTATTAATGACTGCTATCCCCATAGGGGTCAATGAGACCTGGGAAAATCTGATTTTTGACACAGTTGCTATTAAAGCACAAGATAAGGTAGCACTGTATTTGCCTGTAACACAAAAAGGAATTGTATGTTTCTATAAAAATGATACCATCCAAGTTGGATGGAGCAAATGCAACGTTACAGTACAGTATAAATGTTATAGAAAACTAAATGATTTGAGTGGATCTTGTAGTACAGATTATGACTCATTTTTGAAATCTATGCATAAGACTCTTGATCAGGTACAACACAATCCTGTACTTTTCAAACAATTATCAGTAATAGATAAGAAAATGTTTCATGCAGGGCAGTCATTTCATAACAAAGTAATAACTAAGGTAGAAGACTGTTATTTTGTATGTGGTAAAAAGGCATATAAATAGTTACCTGAGAATTTGTCTGGCAGTTGTTTTTTGGGATACCTGGTTCCGGCCATCAGACACACTGCAGCTTTGCCTCAGGGGAGTATTCGAAATACTCGAGACGTAACCAAAAAGACTGTTAACAAACCTGAGAATCCAGTGGGATGAATCGAAGCAGGGTGGAAAGACCATTGTAATGTGGGAACCAAACTTGTGCACATGGACTTGAGTGATGCTGTTATATCCTGGGCAGGTATATCACCCATGTATGGCGGAGTTAAATCAATATGGGAGCTGTGAAAACTGTCCAAACTTCTCGAAATAATGAGTAATGTGACTTTTTCTGCCCTCAAACTGATAACTGATGAACTGAATGCCATGAGAACTGTAGTGCTCCAAAACCGAATGGCTCTTGACTTCACCCTAGCTGCGAGAGGTGGAACTTGCACTTTAATCAAAGAAGAATGATGTGCGTTCATTCCTGACCATCAGCATGAGATTAACGACCATCTCGAGGTGATTCAGCAAGTGTCGGCCATGACCAAACCAGTCCCAAACCCTCTGACAGAGTTTTTCCAGAATGCCTTCGGGGGGTGGGGCTCCATTTTTATGAACATATTGATTGCTACTGAGGTAGGATTACTCCTAAAAGGAGTTTGTATTTGTTGCGGAATCCGCTGCATGAAGAGATTAATTAAAGAATTCATAGATATATCCGTATCTGAGACTATGTACCAAAGTACTGAAATTGAAAAGCTGCTAGAATGCGAAACACTTTCATAAAAGTTTAAACTGAATTACTTTCTTAACTGCAAATCCTGAATGGAAGAGGTTAGGAAAAGAAGCAAGCTGTTTATTTTTTGAAAATAGAATAAAAAGTATTAACAGGAGGGAAATGTTAGAAAAATATGTATTAATGTGTGTATGCTTAATGCCAAATTAATAATCAAGTGTTTTTAATACGCTTTTCATTCTATTTTTCATGCACTGTGTTTTATACAAATTGAGTTTCATATGAGACTGAAAAAGATGCTTTTTGAAAACTGCAGCATGCTTTCTGAAACTTGCAAGTTGCCCTCTGACCTAGTAACTGCTAGCACAGCAATATTCTTGTTTATGCCTTGTGGAAATGTACTTGAGAAGCAGGTGTTTATCTGCTAGGTCAGAAGTAAATGAATGAACAATGCCATATATTATAAATGTAATGATTCTAGACAAACAACCTTGTCCAGAGGATGGGAACCTCTGCAGCTGCAGTAATTTAGAGATATAGTAGACAAAGGATTATTAGAGAAATGAACTGCTAGCATTGTGCTTGATTTAGCCGTAGTATATTGAATGTAACATAACAAGTATCTAACTGAAAGTAACCAAGGCCATGTTGTTTTCCTCAGGAAGTTTCACATAAAAATTGTTTAAATCAGCAGAAATTCATGGGAAAGATGGTCAGCAGATGATGATGAAAAGGTGGTAATCTGTTACGTCAGCATGGTAGGACAGGATTCATTTGAAAACTTATAAAAATTAATGTATTTCCTGTTTCTGGTTAGACAAACTCTGTATTAGCATGTTTTTGTCTCCTTGCTGCAAGATTAAAGTGCCTTAATCTAAACCTACCGTGTTTTGATCATTTTTAAAGTATATTTTTCCTTTGACAACCAGCATCATCCATTGCACAATAGTATAAGGTGTGAAAGCCCCTAACACACACTTGTGTATTCCCAGACACTCTGCACCATTGGGGTATATGGACGGGGAACTTTTAATATGTATATGTTAGGGGCTGCCATAGCTTTGATTCAACAGCATGTGTTGGAGACTGACGGTGGTGTGGAGGATGATGCTGACAACCATCTCAGGCACCGGAGGAGGAGAGAAGTGTTCAGACCCAGGGTAACCTACCAGGGGCTACATGATCTGGAGATAGTAGAGTATTACAAGGTGGACAGGGACATCATACAGCAACTTGTTGAGCTGTGCCAGCCATGCCTCAGAGCTAGAAGTAACAGAGGGGAACCCATCCTAGTGGACACAAAGGTATGTGTAAGCTTGAGAATACTAGCCACAGGTACCTTTCAAAGGCCAACTGGGGATATCATGGGGATCTCACAGGAATCAGCATCCAGGGTACTCCACCAGTTCCTGGATGCCATGTTACCACATGCCAATGAGCACATACACTTCTCCCGAACGTAAAAGGAGTTGGCCAGCAATATGCATCTTTTCCACCGTGTGGCGGACTACCCGGAGATGCTGGGTGCAATAGACTGCATGCACATACACATCAAGTCACCACCCAGTGAGCAGGATAGGCACTACATAAACCGCAAGGGATTCCCCTCCATCAACTGCCAGGTCATGTGCAATGCCCAGGGCATTATCATGGATGTGTGTGCCGGCAGTCTTGGAAGCTATCACGACTCCCACATCTGGCATGCCTCACAGCTGTATCAGGTATTTGCCAGGGGGAACATCCTATATGGCCACCTGGTGGGGGATGCTGGCTATGCACTGGAACCGTGGATGATGACACCCATCAGAAATGCACACACAGCCATGCAAGAATGGCATAATGAGGTACACACAGAAACCAGAATCATCATAGAGCGCGTGTTTGGGATGCTGAAATCATGGTTCCGTTGCTTGGACATATCTGGTGAAGCCTTGCAGTACTCTCCAGGAACGTGTGCCCACATCTTCATAGTATGTGCCATGCTACACAATATGATCCTGTGGAAACAGCTGCAGCAGGGACAGAATGGTGAAGGCCTTCACAGCCCACCACCATTGCCAAGGGACCCACAGGCAAGGGGGGGCTCAGTGCTAGCCCCAGTAGGCAGATGGAGGCGTGCCCAGTATGTCCATGCCTTGGCAAAGAGGGAACGTACAGCACACACACTGACAGTGTAGGCACTCATGGACTGACACCCTTCTCCACCTGCACACACAGCAAACATGGATGGCACACACACACATGACCACCTGTAAATTGTCATGTATAGGTGGTCTACTGTGTGCATCCTACATAGGAAGCCCTCAACTATTGTACACACAACCGGCATTGGCACAAGGTAAGTCAATACCTGAACAGTATATTAAGCTATCAGCATGTGTCCATACTGTATGTACAGGTTCATAGATACATAGGGAGGTACATGGCAAACTGCCAAGGCCACTCATAAGCATAGGCAAAACGTGTCTGCTGTCACCACCCCATCGATCAACTAACTGTCCCTCTGTGGAGCAGAGCCACTTGCAAGATCCCTGCAGTGTAGCTACTGTTCACCACCCACTCTGCAAGAATTTCCCGGAGTGTTAGTGAGGGGTTTTGTATAATGTAATCAGGGATGTGTTTCCAAATAATGGGGAATATCCCTGACAGGAATCTTCACAGATGTGTACATGTTACATAGCATACTTTAATCACAGCTTGCATATATAGGTAGTTCTCCACAGAATAATAAACATGTGGAACACACAACCTCTGAAATGTGCGTTCCTCACCCTTGCACTATCAGTGCCTGGTCTGAGAGGTAAGAAATCACTGCCAGGATTAGAACATGCAACCATGTACACATTCATCACAATAACATACCACTAAGCTACCTGAGATGTACCAATGGCAGTCGTGTATACTGACAGGATAAAACACAAAAGGTACAAATGTGTTGAAATAGGACAAACTGGCATGTACACAATGAAAGGTGTATGTTTTATATATACATATATATATATATATATATACACACAATCCTATGGAGAGAGAGAGAGAGAGAGAGACAGATATGTTGATGTATGGGGATATATATATATATATCTATATATATATATACATATATATATATATATATATATATATAAGTAGATATATAGACAGGTTAACAGCATCTACATAACCACAGAGGTACATATAAATGGGATACCTACCACATACCGACTGCTTTACATACAGACACACGTAATCCTGAGGCTTAAGGTTCAAAAGAACATAGTACCGAAACACCAGATGCATGAGGTGTAATCTCACGATGTTAATGTACAGTTAGTCAGTGCTTCTGGTGTTGTGGTTTGGGTAGGTTACTGTGTGTAAGTGTGTTTCTTAGGGCTGCAGTGTATGTAAGTGTGTGTTCTGTGTGTGGTGTGTGTTCTTGGGATACTGTAATGTGTGGTTGTGGGTTAGCTTTGTGCATCTGTTTGCGCGACCTAGGATGTAGAATATTAAAGTAGTGGGTGGTGTGTGGGGCGCAGACACCTACATGGGGTGTGTAGGGGGGCTTGGACACCTGCTCATACGTAGTGTAGGATGGTTTGTTTGGATGTGTCGGGTAGCAGTGTGTCTGTGTGTGCATGTGTGTGTTCCGTGTTCATGTTACCTTCGCAAGTTACTATCGATGTCGGTAATGTGGGGTATGGGGGTCTGTTCCCGGGACTGTGTGCGTCGGAACACTGTGGTTTCGGAATTCCATAGGTCTCCTGTATACAGCGGTTGAAGTGTTCACATATGTGTATAACATAGACCATAGCAATCACACATTCCGCCACTACCAACCTTTATGAAAAAAGGATATGGAGAGTATATGCCTATACACCATTACAAATATGTGCTATGGACATGAGCCAATGATAGTGTTACCACCTGTTCCACTTTGCGAGGGACACTCCCTCTTTGGGCGGTTGTGTCCTGACCAAATATATTAAACGTATCAAATGTCCTGGGATTGTAGGTCATAATTATGTCCCATATGTACTGTAATAGCTGCATACAATAGTTATTTCTGTATCTAAAGTACCTACATGGTACAGGAAACAGGATAAGCTACTAAACTGCTACAAGAATAAGCTTATAATTAGGCAAGAAAGGAAAGTTCTATCCCTTGTACTGACCATGGGTTTGTGTCGGTCTGTAAAATCAGATGTGTGTCCCGAAAAGGACCCACTATGGACATATGAAAAGGTGGCAACCCTAGCCAATGAGGGTCAGTCACCAACACAACTACGATGACTGCAAATACCTATGACAGAAATACACAGCTATCATGTAGCAACACGTTATTACATTCAGATGTATTACCGAAGGGATTAAAGGACTAACATCACCTGCATGCTATACAGGAACCACATAATAGTGCCTTAATGAATCAGCTTGCAAATACCATTGTAGTAGTCCACAAAAGGATAGGTGTTCAAATAGGGAAGGAACCCTCATGCACATAGCGATTATGTATAAAAGCAGTTCCTACACACCTGCAATTGCTATGCACACCCACCATCACCCCCACACCCAAGCATATTACAATACAAACTGTAATAACATCACAAATCATTCACACACTGCACGACATCTGCAGAAGCCTTAACATACCTTGTCAGAGACACAATAACATGGCCCTAAGTGAAATAGTGGCTGTTATACAATGGAACAGCTGCTGATGTAATAGGGTTTGTTTGCATTAATCCCGTTTCAGAGGATTGTGCGTACACCGGGATGTGTTAGCAATTAGTGAGTAACAGCACAGTATGCTACACTTGTACACCAAATCAAGGATGTCTGGTGAGCACACTGTACACCACATAACAGTTCATGCATAGCCATATGGCCTTGAGCTGGCCAAACATCCTTGCCAGACATAAACATCTGCAGAAGTATCAGGTACAAACAAACCCTGCATAAGTAGCACTGTTCCGAAATATAACAGCTGTACTGACATGTAGAACTAAATTGTTTAGTCCTTACACACAGTCCACGGGTGTCATGAGGCTAATATATCTCTGTGTATCTCCATATAGCTGTTGAAATACATTGCAATAACACATCTACACCATCTCCCTCGAACGTAAGGCAAACGGACAATCCCTGAAAGCAGTACTCACTTATACACCACTGTTGCCATGGTATCAACGAATGGAGTAGCTGCACAGCTGATGTGCATCAAATTAACTACTTTGGAACAGCAATTGGTGGACAGGATACCACATGTTACCGATATGTAACTAGAAAAGGATGTGTCATCACACATTCAAACCATCCGTATATACCAGCGGAACATTACAAATAACATTGAAACACAAACTGAAAAGGATTGAATCAACTGTTAACAATATGTCAGGTTACTAATAAGGTATGTAGAACAGTCAGTATGTCTGTGTATGTAGTACTATTCTGTAGTATTTAAAGTGCACGCAATCCATATAGTGGAGACAGTTATCTTGTAGTGATGTATTGTTGAGCATAGTCATGCTTGTAGTATTTGTGTGTACTGCTGTAAGTCACAAGGCAAACACCGCATACACCACAAGGGATGCTATATAAGGGCTTTGAACAGAAATACTCCTCACCAGCAGATGTCAGTGGCAGGGTTGGTCCAACAAGTATGTGCTATAACAGGGGATAGTATATGTTGATATATTGTAACTGTAGCCATATGTATGGGTGTAATACACAGAATAACATGTGGAAGGTTGGGCCACTGTGCAAGTATGTTTTGCATTGTGGGATATTGTGCCAATAACTGTGTAATGTACAGTATTGTAGGCAGATATGTATTACAAGCTACACAGCATTACTGTAATGGTAGGCAAACATTAGGTATGTCAATCGGCATTTACAATACACAATTACAGGATACATATGTCTTTTAGTGAGCTGACAGTTTATCAGCATGATAGCAAAGTAAAATGGAAGAGCTATTTAACTATCCATGCACATAAGACATGTAATATGTGCAAAGGTAGGTACTAGGCTGTCTTACCAAGGGTATCTGTAAGCCTAGCTAGCGTGTGTTGTCTTTCGCCACCCCCATAGGTTGGTTCCCTGTGCCTCTGAACGGCAGTGCCAATAGTTTCCTGTGCTTCTGTCCAGCAGAGCCACTGCAGTGATCCCCGGGTACATGTCTGTCTCCCATCCACATGGCAACATTTCTCTTGAAGAGTGCTCTTGAGGGACCCTGCCTGATTTACATTGGAATCACATTCCAAAGCATAGAAAGTGTCCAGGTCAGGTATCTATCCGTTCAGCACGTCCTACTCATCGTTGTGGTTAGGTGTATATCCCTAGAGCATGTGGCTCACAGGGGCTTCTGTTTAGGTGGATCATATCCAGCAATACAGGGCTGGACATGGCTCTTGTATGTCAAGCAGAGATCACCTGTGAGTATGCAGTATGCAACTGAGTACAGCTGGAGTTTCGTAGGTTGGGCTGCATAGGTCATCTGTTTGAGGTCAGTAATCCTCTTGGTGTGATACTGGTGTGGTCTTCCAAGCTGTTGCAGTTGTCTTGTAAGGTATATCCCAAACAGGGTGTTGTATCCTTCAATGGGTCTGATATGACATGTGTAGAGTCACAATGGCCCTCTGATCTGGATGTGAACCCATTAGAGATTAGGGGGGCCATGTAGAAGGATATTCTAACCACCTTGTCTTTGTGGGTATCGAAGGAGAGATTGCTATCTACTGGTGTTTCCGGATCCTGTAACACATTTTTTGTATGTAGGAGACTAGCACCTATGTGGTAGTCCGCAGGTAATTAGTTATATCCAAAGGGGATGACTATGCACTTTTAGGCATTCAGCTTGACGCCATGATATTAACACCAGGTATCCATCTCAGTGCAACCCTTCCAGAGGGTGTCTGTAACAGCTGGGGAAACAATTATGTCCCCTAGTTTGCAGTCGTCTGCAAACCTTTTCAGCCAAATCCCTCCTGTGCTTGTCTGTACGTCAGAGAAGTATATACCGAACATGAGGGGTCCTAGGACTGAGCCCTGGGGGATGGCAGTTGTAACTGGTATACAGTGAGACCTAGGATATGCAACTCCTACTGTGTGTGTTCTGTCCGTGAGCCACTTTGCAAAACATCACATGATGTAGGGGTTAATGTTCAGGCGGATGGGTATGTTGATAATACCAGAAGGAGGAATGGTGTTGAAAGCCTATGAGAGATCTAGGTAGGTTGTGTGGACCACCTTACCCTTATCTAATGCCTTGGTAACTGTCTCTAAGAAGCCCACCAGGTTTAGGAGGCATGGTCCAGCCTTAACAATGCCAAACAGGGAGGGGTCAAAGGTTGGGAGGTACCCAATGTCTCTGACAGTGATCCATGATGTGCACCATAGCCTTGCAGACCAGGCTAGTCAGGCCTATAGGGAAATAGGTCCCGTGGTCCATTGTGGCGCCACCTTTGTGGAGTGGGATAACTGTTGCTGTGGTGGGTGTGTGGATATTCAGGGGGCACTATGCCCGATGAGAGGCTATTATTGAACATGGTGCATAGGTGAGGAGACAGTACGATCCGAAGTTCATGTAAAACACAGCCTTGGATGTTGTCCAGTCCCATGGATGCTGTGATATTGCCTTCAGAGTGTGCAGCTTTGAGAGGGATCTGAAAGGATGTTGCCAATATCCATTGTTTCTGTAATGTTCGTGCCTTTATGCTGTAACTCAGAGCAGATCTGGTTGTTGACATCGAGGCTCTGTGGTTGTTGGTATTAGTTGCGTTAATGTTTTCGTAGCTAGCTTTGGATGATCGTATAAGGGATCTCATCTTCTTACTGAGGCTGGCCAGGGATCTCCTCCACGCATGGTATTGTACTCTTGTTTGCAACAGTGTCTTTCTCCTGTAGCACAATATGTTTATGGCAGGGGACCACCAGATTGGTTTAGTTAATTATGAGTATAGCGTCCTGGTTCTGTTTGGGATAGCACAAGCCATGCACTCCTGTAAGTGCTTATAGAGTGCATTTGTGTAGGATTCAGCAGTTGTAACAGTACTGTCCATCTGCATGGGTGTCATGAAGTCCACCACGTCTGCATTAAGAAGCATGTAGTTGGCCTTGTAGACATTATACTGTGGTTCGCTTAATGGGGGTTAGGTGCGGGATGTGGATATCAATGATGTTCAGCACATGGTCTGATCGGACCAACGAGGAGTTGGCTTCACATGTGGAGCACCAGTCACTCATGTTGGTAATGACTAGGTCTAGGATATTGTTGCCCCTGGTGGGTGTGTGGATATGCTGAGTCAGGGCATTGGTGTTTATGAATTCCAGAAACCGTTGAGCTAATGTGTTGGTACAAGAGTAGTTTTCCCAGTTAATGGTGAGGTAGATACAGTGAGGCTTATGTGATGAGTGTGGTGTTTTGCGACTGTGTACCTTCTCCACATGACAGTCAGGCTCAGGCTTGGTTGGAGAGACCTTTACCTCCAGTTTGGCTAGATGAGTGCATCTCTCACAGGTTGCAGTGTTGGGTGGTAGATGGAGAGGCTTGTCTGTGTACATGAGGCAATGTGTACATTGCTTCAAGATGTCCAGATTCATCAGATAGACAGGTGAGAACACTGGCAGTTGACTCTTGGACATGCCTAAATATAGAACTACATTCACCTAGATAAGTGAGGAAAGTGAGTACAACAGCTACATTACTCTACACAAGTGAGAAAAGTATGTACAAAACCTGTTCACCTTTACCTGTAGGTGATGTGGAAGACTGAGTGCTATGGTAATCATTACCTTACATCCTGTTTACAAGTCCTGAACAAGTGCTTAGCATGAATAAGCAATCCAGATAGGGTCTTGGATAATATAAAAACATGGCCCCCTCCCCCCAACAGGTACACAAGCATATATTCATGTACACCACTGAGCCCCTGTACCCACAACTATGCAGGTACAAGCTGCACTCAGTCTGCATGGGACCTGCCCACATCACAGGTTGTATCATACACATATGGCAAAATAAGATGCTCTCCACGTACACATCATGTAAAACATAGCTCTATGTCAGGTTGCGTACACACTGAATGGTGCACAGCAACAGGTATCACAACCCACCAAAGAGGGAGACACCACTAATAATGGGAAGTACTGCACTACCACCCTGCTGAGTCTGGTCTGGAAGCCATGAACCTTGATCATGTAAGTGATGTCAGCAGTACAGATGTAGATGACAGTATGGTTGATGTCACACTGCATATCATAACCTTGCCAGGTCATAGGACATCATCACCCATACTGTGTACCACCTACACTTGGTATACTAGATTTAAATTCCTATTTCACAGGAGTGTTTAGCAACAGGACTGCTGGCAGAAACCACACTACAGAAGGTGTCTGAATAATACTTGATCATCACACCAGTGGCAGCTACAGTATGCCAGGGTTGATGAATTCTATTCCCCCTCATTGTAGTCCATACCTCACAGACAAACAGAAGGCATCTGCCTATTGAAGTATGCAAATGACTATTACCTAGGAGCAATAGCTGACTCGCATTGTCACCCCTATGTTAATAACCCTGTACCTATAAACTACCACCTAGGCAGCGGTCATCATAACGGACACGTGTGTGAGGGATGCAGTTGGGTAATTGTCTTTCCTGTGATAGCTACGTCACCACACCCATCAGGGAGTCATATGTGGCAACCCTAACAATAATAGGGTGCCATTCATGAATATAGAGATCAATGTCCAGCCATACAGACCACTCAAGTGATCCATATCAGATCATATATTCCCTTTAAGGGGTATTGGTCATGTGCAGATGGCCTACACCAGCATTCCCATTCCCCATCTCCACTATGTAGGATGATGCATACCCTGAATAAATCCATGTCCAACCCAGTGATGTCGGACATGCTACACGTACTCATTCTGATCTCGAACACATACTTCATGGACATCCACCTACCACATGCTGGACAGATCCTTGTCCCATACACTTGACATAGTCCTGCCATACTATGCATATCTGTCCGTCAAAGCTGCACATCACTCCCCTCTCAGACATGGTGTGATGACCGCATGGTAACGCATGGTATATGTATCATTAACCCTGTGGATCAGTAATGTGGCACTGCTCCACCTGGCCCCACAGACCTGCCTGTCAGCTACAGCCAGGTAACCTTTCATCCTAGATGCATACATGGCCCATGGCATATAGCCCACTAGTTGACTTTGACTGTACATGCCATAGTTGAGATCCATCCCTGCAAATACCATCTGGCTAGCCAGTGTCCCATGTGTATCACATGTGCAACACAGGTGATACATGGCAGGATGTTGAATCGCTGTACAGTGCCATGTAGATGTATATGGCAGAGCACATACATGTAAAACCTTATGTGAGCATGTATGCAGGGTCACAGGTCATGTCTGTTAAGGCAGTGTAAGTCTTTATATGTGACATATACACTGCATCAAGGTTGACTGCATTAATGTGGACACATCCAGCCATGTGCTGATAGGTAGGAACACCAGTACAGGCAAACAGACATGCCCACATCAAGACAGCAACCATATGGAGTATGAGCAATGTAATCAGCTGACACACACACACACACACACACACACACACACACACACACACACACACACACACACACACACACACATATATGGTGATAATATCCACTCAACATTGAGTGTCACATCTGTCTGACACAAACACGTCAGTGTCATGTAGGTTTGCAAATACAACTATTTAAACTGAAGTAATGCGATACACATGTATGTTCATCTGTAGCTCTGTATGTCTCTGAGGTACTGTGACCTGTCTCCATCATTATGTCTTCTAGGTATGCCACGTGCAAGGCTTCCCCCTTTTACACGCTTGGAGGATGAGGCCCTCATCCCATACCTACTTGATAATCACAACATCCTGTTCAGCCATGTGCCACAGGATGCACAGCAGTGGGATGCCCTGTGGATAGAACTTTGCAGGAGGGTTAATGATGTGGGTGGCCACAACCGCACATACCAGCAGGTGTGCAGACACTGTACAGACCTCATTAGATGGGCAAAACAGCTTGCAAATGCAATCACCAGGGAACAAGATACAACAGGTGGTGGACCAACAACCCAGCCCCCACTCACACGTACCGAGGAGCTACTGGCCAACCTGGGTACACCTGCAGAACCACATCCACAAGCCTTAGCCGATATTGTGGAGGTGGGTGTCTCTCAACCACTGAGCCTGGAGTTGCCTGGTAAGTCAGTACTGCAACTATAACAACTATATTCCATATAGCTGCATGTGTCATTGTACAACATGTAATGTGACATCATATGCAAGGCATGTATACACACATGCCGCATACTATAGTATGCTACTCTGTGTATGCACACATGTGCATACACCATAGTACAGTCTAATGTACTAGTGTATGTGTTATGTACATTGCTTCCTGTAGCCTTTATACAGGGGTGGATTATGCTCATACTGCTGTGTTACTCCTATTTAGGTACCTCTGGTGTTCCACGGCGACAGCAGCCCATTGCAGGTGAGAGTGTTATTATTTATCAGGAACCGTAATGCACAAATCTATCTGCCATGTGGCCATTCACAACATGTACACATAATGTATGGTCCTATCACAATATACTGGTCGGACTTGCAATGCATCACAATGACTATCCATGTGCCACACTTGCAAACTATGTGAATCACCTCACCGACATTAATCTTCACAAACTTTATTGCCAGATGTGTTGACAGCTGTGCATACAATGGTGGAGGTGCTGTTCACTTTAGGAATGTACAACAGATCTGATCTACACATGTGGTGAATACAAACAGTACTACACAGTGGGCTGGAGTATGGCCAGCACACAGGTTTCACCGGTGTGGATCATAGCCCTCCTATGAATGTCACACAATGTGATCTGCTATCTTGACATGTCCATGACATCTACTGGCCTGGCTGCTACACTGCCTACCTAACCTGAAAACATATCCCACATACCACCCTTTATCTGCATAACCCTGTTGTCAGTAGAGCATATATGTCATATGGGACAACACAGACATGTGAAATAGATGCCCATCACTATAATTTGGCCAACACATGTACACACATGGCCATGGAGGATAGCCAGAGACATGGAGCAACACACACACTAGAAGTGCTGTGCTTGTGTGTTCACCCTGTCATACAATGGCTACACATGGTTCAGCCAATGCCTTTGTATAATGGTCATAATGTACATGTGGAACGCTAGACATCCTACAGGCCTGTGCACATCTTGTGTAGGCATAACATCAATCCACCACATAGGATGTGTTTAACATCTTGAGGTTGTTGCAACTTGACAGCAGTTACCTGTACAGTATCCACATCAGGCCACAGATACAGTACATTCCCGTTGCTGGTGATGGACATAAATGCCATACTAGCTCCTGATGTTTGTGTGTGGTACACAAATGTCATGTGGGACATGGTGTACCAACGTGTTTGCCATGTCTGCCCATAGTTGCCAGGTTGCAGAAATATGGTTGCAGATGTGTAGGGGTGTCATCCGTATACCCATCAGTGACCTGTGTCACAACTTTCACAACATGGTTTAGTGTGTATACACCTCAGTGACGTGGGTCACATTCCACAGTATATATATATATATATTGCATCTGAAAAAGTCATGGCTATGAACCCCGTCTGTAACTCACACTGTATAGCACTAGAGACTCCTCATAATTGCCTGCAATGGCCATGCACATTAGCTAAATTTGCAGTATATCTGTAGGGTGGACAGAGTACACTGAATTGGTACACTATTGCCCCACTGTATATTCGACAGGACACCATTGTGTTAAACATGTATGCATGTCATTGCACACGTCAGCAGATCACATGTCATACTACATGTGATTATCAAGGTCATATGCCACATATCAGGCAGGTGTACTGCTAACCTGTGCTGGTCCACATGGTGTAACACAGGGATGTATGCTAACCACTACTATGATTGTGTAATCTGCATGCCATCTGCTATCACACATGCATGCTGTGCGCAACCTAGGGATGTATGATAACTACCACTATTACTGTCTGTGCTGCATGCTGTCTGCCGTATCACATGCATGTTGCATGTCTTCTGTCATATCACATGCGTGTGTGTGTGTGTGTGTGTGTGTGTGTGTGTGTGTGTGTGTGTGTGTGTGTGTCTATTGTATAGATTGTAATGTACAGTTCTTGTCTGCCCTCACAGGTGATGTAGGTGCATTGCCCTCCTGCGGTACATCAGATGTTAGTGTCCCCACAGACTCTAGCAGTGATGATGAACATATGATTGGGTCACAGGCAGAGTTGTCAGGGGCTCAAACTGTGCCATTGGTTGCCATTCCATCTATATCCACTTCATCCCTGCACACAGATCCCATACCTACACATACCCCATCACCAGTGGCCATAGAGGAAGGACAGTTGGCGTGTGGTAGCTTGGAACAGGAAAGTGTGGGGGGCTATGGAAGGTGTGCCTGCACACCATGGTGTCAGCCAAACTACTGGTGGTGCCTCACACAGGCACGTGGCCAGTGCTGCTCATAGGAGGACCTCTGGCCAACATGCTCCTGCACGACAGAGCACAGCAGCTGCTGTCACCAGACGCATGCTTCAGGCTGTAATGGAGGCACAGGCACGCGCTGAATGGTGCAACAGAGAAGATCAGAGGCTACAGAGGGCTGCTGTCTGTTCTGTAAACAACAGCATCCAGGCAATGGTAAATGCTCAACAGCAGATTGCTCATGCTTTGGATAGGTGGTTGTGTGACATGGTTGGAGTCCTTGACCATGGCATAACAATCCGCAAGTGTGAGCTGTCTGTGTTGGAACATCTGGTAGGAGTGAGGCGTCGGGCATGTGGACATAGGCCTGCTACATCACCTGTGTCAGGTCTACGTGTACGAGCTACCTCACATGCCCACTCCCATAGTGGCGGTAGCAGCAACATTGCATCTGGTGCTGTGCTGTCCACACCACGACACAGTAGGCCATGTGTACGTGACCTGGGACGGTCCAAACAGGGACATGGTTCCAGTGGACTATTTACCTCAGACAGTACCCAATCTGCACCTCTGTCTGGTAGTGCCCGTGCAACCCCTGGCAGGCACAGGTCACATGTCTGTGGCCAGACACCGTGAACTGTAAAACCTTGCCTGTACAGTCTGCAGCTGTCAATAATACCCCTGTGTAGGCCAGACACATGGGAAAACTGTGTGCAGACATACACGCACAGACTAGACACATATGTAGGGCACCTCAACACACACATGCATAACATCCACACACGCTCAATTAGATCAAAGGCACAAACCCACACACATGATGTCATCCAATAGTGCAACCTATGCCTCTGGCAAACATTAACACCCTGTGCATATGATGATGCCTGTGCTGCATCCCTGACAACCACATCATTGGTACAGGGACATGCTCATATGATCTGATGCACAGGGTGAACAGACTAAGATGATATGCGTAGTTTACAAATGTTGATGACTGTTGACAGTGAGCAGATATACCATGTAGTACAGGTGTACAATACTGTTAACAGTATGTGTCTTGTGTAACAATGGTGTAGCCTAGGCCTCCAGCAAACATTAACACCCTGTGTATATGATGATGCCTGCGCCACATC
Organism: Protopterus annectens; assembly: GCF_019279795.1. NCBI lineage: Eukaryota > Metazoa > Chordata > Ceratodontiformes > Protopteridae > Protopterus > Protopterus annectens. Next base: position 1,178,361,195 of record NC_056741.1, on the reverse strand, counting down.
CCTGACATCCACACCATCGGTGCAGGGACATGCTCTTATAGTCTGATGCACCGGGTGAACAGACTAGGATGATATGTGTAGTTTACAAATGTTGAAGACTGTTGACAGTCAGCAGATATGCCATGTAGTACAGGTGTACAATACTGTTAACAGTATGTGTCTTGTGTAACAACAGTAGATGTGTGTTGGTCATGTTGTTTTGCTGCCCTTCAGGTCTAATTGCATGTGCTGGTGGATGTCAGTGTTTGCAGTTAAGTGTCCCATATGTCAATGTGGACTACTCACAGGTATGTATGAATATACCAGCATGCACCGTGTAGCTGGCACATACCAGTGAGAATGTCCCATGTTACAAACACGTCTACCGTTCCAAGAGCATGATAGTTGTGTATTAAGCTACTGTGGCCACAGACATGACATTCATAAAGGGTGACATCACAGGTACAGTTACATGGAGTGGTGAGGTAAGAGAGAGGTCTAGCTGATTACAAGGATAAAGGCCAGTGGGAAGTGTGATGCCTCAATGGGAATCAGTAATACACATTCCCATAACAGGATGCCAACAGACAACTGCACCCACACACTCAGGTAATGACACACATGTATTCAGTGACACTGTAACACACACACACACACACACACACACACACACACACACACACACACACACACACACACACACACAGCTTCGCAGACACAGTAATACACACTTACACACAGTTGCTACTGGTGTGCTGAGGACCCCTGCCTATGTGCAAATCATCATTACAGTACTGTGCACCTACATGACGTGCCACAGAGAATACACATGGACAGGTAGTCAGTACAGCCCAAGATCGGGGACATCAACACAGATAGTTGAATGCATTGTCTGGCTGGTGGGAGGGGTCCTATCAGTTCAGTATGGTAACATACATCCTTATCCCAGGGATCAGTCAGCCCTAGATACACACACTGTGGCATTCAGTAATTAATACACCTATGTCATGCACATACAGATACCTCACATGTGTGAGATATACACCCCTGCCTATATCCTGCTTTATACACTGTAGTCTGTACAGATGTGTACAGTAGTGTACAGGAGAGTGAGTAACAACTGAGATGTATTCTCCACAATACGTGACAAATATGGACACACACGCAACCACACATGCTAGTACTGTGAATCTCAGACCTGCCTAGCTCATGTTATGTATGTCAGACGTACAGTAGTATTGCACCCGTTACAAACTGTACTGATGCTTCCTGTGCCAACAGTGCTGACATATGCACTAGGGACGTCATATCTATTAACAGTTGTCAAGTGATTTACCTTCGCTATTACCCTGACTGCTGTCTAAGTTGTGTGTTATGTTCCTCAATTAATGAAACCATTGCATAGCGGTTACACAGGGTATTGTAGGACTGCTTGTGACACACCTGTGAGCTGTCCACAGCAAACATCCATCTGCAAAGATGCCCTGCCACTTAGTTATTTCAACACATCTGTCCATACCTGTGGTACATCTTTCTGTACATTCAGTATATCACTATATACAGTTGGCAATGTTAAGGCTGCATTGCAGCTGCATGATGTACTAGGATACACACCACCTGCATTCATCAGCAACTGCACACGCATGTTATCTGAACACACAACACTACGTGTACAGGTGTGTAGGTCCTACAATCCTGACATTTGATCATGTTTGTAAGCATTGCAATTGGTGGATATGTGTAATAACATACATGATACATGGACTGTTGTATGATATGATGAGTGACCAGTACAGAGGGGATGTTACCTCAGTCAACATTGATATCACACCTTATGTACTGTTAGCATTCAGCAGACATGGACCTACATTCCATGTGCATGTGTGTAATGGCTGTAGTCACCTGTTTGCACAAAGGACTACAACAGCTATGCTGATTACAGGTATGTTGTGTGTGTGGCATGTACATACCCAGGGAAGGTACATGTATGTCATATCCATACATGAGGGTGTGTACTGGTGTACAGCAACAGACATCTGCTAATGCTGGACAGTATTGAGGGCCCTTGGTATGTGTACAGCTGACCTGGTCACAGACAGTGGTATCACTGCATTGCATAACACATGATGCAACTATGTCAGTACATGTGTACTGTCTACAGTTGATGTAGAGCTTAGTACAGTACACAGGTCAAGGGTCACATGGTGGCATACTCATCTGTCATACATGTATGGTTGCATGGTGGTGGTGGTCTGAGGGCATGGTGGTCTGCAGTTTACATCCTAGAATGCAGCATGTGATACTGTGTCCTGCACATGTCTCATCTGTGATGCCTTTCATGCGAAGACCGGTCAGTACATGTCAGTGGCCTTTATGTATGTGGGTATACCCCCTGGAGCGGTCCGTACCTGCGCTATGGCCCACATGTCTGGTTTTGAGGTATATGGTGATAGTGCTAGGTTCTGAGGTATATGGTGGTAGTGCTATTGTGCACTACAGAGGCATCAGCCAGGTGTTCCTCACTGCACAGATGTCAGTACTCCCCATTGTTGGATCTACAGTGGCCAGCTGTGAATATGGACGCTACACATCTAGCACTGGTTGGCATAAGAAAACAATGCAGTTGTCCTGTAGGTGTATGGGAGTTAACCTGTGTTTAGGACATTTGCCTTGAATGGCACTGTGTGGGTGGATGCGACTTGGGTAATATCCACACTCCCTTGTACCAAGGATGCATTTGATATGTGTCAAAGGCCTGCCTACTGTCAGCCATGTCATCCCGGAATGACAGCTGATTTGTTAATGACCGGTGTCAAATATATGTAGAGCAGCATTCCCACTAACAATGACAACTACCAACACCAGAGCCCATTACAATGTGTTATTTACATCTACCTGTAATAGCATGGCCACTGTGGCCCTCCGTGTTTAGCATCAGAGTGCATCCCAGTCAGCCTTGTGCTACTAGGAGTATGAGTATGCCCAGTATATCCTTGTGTAGATGGACACATAGTAGTGCATTACGACCAGCCCTGTGCTACTAAGTGTGTGAGCATGCCCCCTGTGCTACTAAGTGTATGAGCATGCCCAGTATATCCTTGTGTAGATGGACACATAGTGCATTCCGAACAGCCCTGTGCTACTAAGTGTATGAGCATGCCCAATATATCCTTGTGTAGATGGACACAGTGCATTCCGAACAGCCCTATGCTACTAAGTGTATGAGCATGCCTTGTGACACCTTCTGTTGGTTATGTGCCTCTGTGTATGGGCATGGCCATTGTAATCCTGTATAGTGGTAGCAGTCGTCCATTCCACAGATGGGCATACTCCAGGTCAGGATGGATTCATACTTTAAACGCACAGGTTCACAGGTATGTACATCTTAACTGCCAGCATCCCTGTTGATGTCCGCATTCCCAGATGGTCATAATGACAGCCTTGACATGTGTAGTCTGTGTGGCGCTATTCATATATATGTAGTATTGTAATAGTAATCTGTAAATAGGCAGGTGTTCCGTACCCGACACTGGCGTGTGTGTGTATGTCTGTCCCCGTTTGCCGGTGGACTCTAAATTGCTTTTAGACTGGCCACACACCATACATTTCTTATACCCACTGTTAACAAGGCCAATGATGTCACCCAGCTACAAATACATCTCTGGGAGGGTTTGTCCCAGTAATCTCGGTAGCGCATTCTGCAACTGTGTAATGCTGTAGTGTAACAAAGTAGTTAGGTCGGTATTCTACTCCCACACTTGCCATGTGTGTATGTGTGTGTCTCTGCCTGAGGACTGAGTAATACTGGTAGTGCATTCTGTAACTGCATAATGCTGTAGTGTGATAAGGTAGTTAGGTCGATGTTCTAATCCCAGCCATGCCAACTGTGTGTGTGTGCCTCCGTCTGCCTCGGGACAGAATAATGCTTTTAGACTGCTCACACTTCATACAATCCCTATTGCCGTCTTTGCCAATGCTGATGATGTCACCCACCTAGAAGTACACATCTGGGAGTGCTGTGCCCCAGTAATCTTGATAGCACATTCTGTAACTGCATAATGCTGTAGTGTAATAAGGTAGTTCGGTCAGTGTTCTAATCTCAGCCATGCCAACTGTGTGTGTCTCTGTCTGCCTGGGGACAGAGTAATGTTTTTAGACTGCTCACACTCCATACAATCCCTATCTCCATCTTTGCCAATGCTGATGATGTCACCCACCTAGAAGTACACCTCTTGGAGTGCTGTGTCCCAGTAATCTCAGTAGCTGTTCTGTAACTGCGTAATGCTGTAATAGACAGGTAGGTGTCCTATTCCAAGGCATGACAGGTGTGTGTGTTTGGCAGTCATATCCTATGTGTTGGTGTCTGTGCGTGGCTAGCTACTGGATGTGTTAAGGAGTGTGTTTTGTTGTTTTCCTATATAGTGGCCATAAATGTCAAAATCGGCCAAGAGACTGGGTTGGCAAGACATACAAATACATTCGGCAATAGGTCTGGTGAGTAATATCAGCAGCCCTAATCTTACTCTTAATAAAGTCTGAACCCGTGTGACACACAGAAACACACTTGCCTTAATATTAATACCAGTACATAATGCAGGAGGTGCATGTGGTTTCCTTTTCATTTTTGTCTAATGCTTTGGTGTCCCATGGTCCACGTTGAGATACATATTCTATATCTACGTATTTGTGTGTATATATAGATATCTATATATATATATATATATATATATATATATATATATATATATATATATGTGTGTGTGTGGACATTAGCACACATAAATCTACATGATGGAATACATGTCCTATAGTGTTGAATGCCTGTGCTAGATGATCTGTATGTGATAACCTCAGATGCATGTATATCTGCCATGGCTTAGTGGTAAAGCACATCGTCTGGGGTGGGCAGGGTCCCAGTTTCGAGCCGTGCAGAGGCCGGTTGTTTTGTTGCTGGGAAGAACAAGGGACATTGAATACAGTGATAGTAAGGTGCTTTTAACCAGTTGTGTGCGTGACAGTAAGCAGTGGTTATTTTTGGGGAGGTTCAGTATGGGTCATGTAACTATGCATTAGAAGACAATACTATGCAAACAAGGTGGAAAATAGTGAATCCCGTTTATCCCCAGGGTGTGATGCAGGTCCCAAGAGTGTATGTGTACAGATAGCTGGGTGCAGGACTCGAATATAGGTGAAAGCATGGGGGGGTGTCAGGCATACTGTACGTAGATTGGAGCCCTATGTCTCGGAATTGCTCCTAGCTTAGCATGCGTAAGCTAGGGGTGTGTCTATACCTGCCTAGTGCAATTGGGAGGGACAACAGCAGTAGTAGGAGAGTAGTCAAGGTGAACAAGCTGGGCAAACAGGTGATATTTATCAGAATCAGCAGATTAAAGGCCCAGCAGACCAGCCCAGCACAGAACACTATGATAAAGTGAGCAAGCACCATCCCCTCGGGTTTTTCCACACTCTACACCACCGGTGTATACATATGGGGAAATTTTAAGAAACAATCCTACGAAATGAGAAGGGCTGCAGCAGGCAACATAGACCAACATGTGCAGGAGGCTGAGTGTGGTGAGGATGTGAATGCTGCTGAACAACCCTCAGTGAGGATACAGAGAAGACTGTACAGACCCAGGGTAACCTACCAGGGGCTACATGAGCTGGAGATAGTGGAGTGCTATGGGGTGGACCTAGACCTCCTACAGCAGATTGTTGAGCTGTGCCGGCCACAACTGACACATCGAACAGGCTGAGGGGAACCCATCCCAGTAGATACCAAGGTATGTGTAGGCCTAGGTATACTAGCCACAGGTACCTCCCAAAGCACAACTGCGGATATCATGGGGATCTTACAGGCATCTGCATCCAGGGTATTCCACCAGTTCCTGGATGCCATGTCACCACATGCCAGTGAGTACGTACATTTCCTCAACACATGTGAGGTGTTGACCAGCAATATGCGTCTCTTCCACCAAATGGCAGACTACACTGGGGTAGTGGGTGCTATAGCCTGGATGCACGTATGCATCAAAGCACCACCCGGTGAGCAGGGTAGGGCCTACATTAACCACAGGGGTATCCCCTCCATCAACTGCCAGGTCGTATGCGATGCCAAGGGCATTATACTGAATGTGTGTGCTGGCTGCCCTGGAAACTATGATGATTCCGATATAATGGCATCTGACACAGCTGTACCACAGCTTTGCCAATATGGACATCCCCTACGGTCACCTAGTGGGGGATGCTGGGTACCCATTGGAGCCGTGGCTGATGACACCCATCAGAAATGCACACACACCTGAACAACGACACCATAATGAGGCACATGCACAGGCCAGACATATAATACAGCATGTGTTTTGGATGCTCAGGTCACGGTTCCGGTGTCTGGAGACATCCGGTGGAGCCTTGCATTATTCACCAGCTACATGCACCCAAATTGTTATGGTATGTGCTATGCTACACAATATGATCCTGCGGAAACAGCTGCAGCAGGAACAGCATGGGGCAGGGCCACACAGCCCCCCACCAATGCTAAGGCCTGTACAGACACAGAGTGACTCCAAGGAGGAACAACCTGAGCTGGACCCAGTAGGTGGAAGGAGGCGTGCCCAGTATGACCTGGCCTTGGCAAAGAGGCAATGCATAGCATATGCACTGACACAGTAGGGATCTAGGGAATGTCATCCTCTCTGACTCACACAGACAGTAAAAGGGATGCCAAACATGACACTACCTGTGCTCAGCCATGTATAGGAAATGACATAAGCAGCCCTCCAGCACCATCCTCAGGTCTGGCACACCCTCAAGGTAAGTCAATCAACCTACCAATTGGCAGTTGTATTAGAATGTGTTGGTACCTGTAGCTATGGTATGGTTGTGAGCATGCAAGGGAATTTGGTGGCCGAATGTTAAGGCAGCAGACAGTAGACATCCATAGTGGCACCATGACATCTGTAGCACATACGGGGGTCACCATAGTAGGCAGTAGTACACAGGGTGTCATAACCCACTGTGGGTAATGGGCTGAGCATCATGTGTGTCCATACAGCCCACACAAGTCTCAACCAGCTGGACAGGTGTAGACCAACACAAACAAATGCTGTACTATGGCCTCTGAATATGCCCTATGGATGACCCCCCCACAGACCCACACAGGCAGACTACAGCAAGCCAGGCAGTTGGATGTAGGTTGTGAAGACTAGGACGTCTGAAAATAATATGTTGGTAATTAAAGCTAAGATCTGGAGTACACTGGTATTCCTCTAGCCAGCACAATAGGTAGGTCTACACACTGAAATGGAGTAGCTGATATACTAGTACAGTAGGAGTAAAAGTGTACAAGTGTCAGGTGTGCCCCCCTTCCAACATACACATATAGCAACAGTCAGGTGCGCCCCCCCCCCGGTGCTGTGTAGGAATGTGGATACAGTTGGATGTCCCCCCACACTGTGCAGAAATGTAGCAACAGTAAATGCCACATGACTGATGGATACCCTGCAGACACACCATGCCGCCTGTCAGTGTACAACGCAGAGGTCGGCACCACAGTACAGACTACCTGGACCTGTAACACATGCAATACAGTTGGCCATACTGGGCATGCTCAAACACATGAAGGTATGATGGCAATGTCAGTTGACAACATGCGGAATGGTCATACTGGGCAATGCTCACACATGTAAAAACAAGGTGGTCTGGATATATCTGCCGGTACATTGCTATACTGTTGGATGACTGTGCTGTATGGTATGTGTGTGGTACTGTCTATTGTCTGTATATTTGCCATGGTGTATTGGTAATTCACATTAGCTGTGTGTGCAGGGTGTTGCGACCAACACTTGCAAAGGACAGTTATTTGTTTGCGGGCAGAGCAAGCCCATTGGATATGGAGGGAGTAAGGCACATTGAAGCAGTTGGGAGCGATTGTGGGTGGGTTTGCGTGGTGTTAAGCACTGCTGACCTCTGGTTACAGCTTCTTACACTTGGTTAGCCTCCACATTTCTTTACCAGTGCAATACTCACATACTGGTAGCCAAACACGCTTACACCCGCTCGCTCCCTCACTTGCACATGCACCGACATTGGTGCTTGCATGTGTCAGTCACGCTGGGTGGGCATGATCCCTTGTGATGCATATTACATCGGACTACATAACTACAGTATCGGGTAAGGCTGACCATTAGGCAATAGCATGGCATTCGACTGTACGGAATCGGTGGTCTGTCCAGTGAGTTAATCATATTATATGACTGTTCCTCATACAATCTGCTCCCATCTGACTGATACATGGGAACTGATACTCTGCAATGCAGACAAGTAAATTTGTTTTGGGACCCACATCTGTCTGCCGGGTCATGCTACCGCATACCTATTTTAGGTTTGCCGCCTTTTAAATTGGCCGAGGTGGGACTTTAGGATTAACACCTGTCCCACTCTGCGTGGGACAGTCGCTCCTTAGGCGGATGTGTCATGTGAAAATAATCAAGACATAGCAAATGTCCTGATTACAGGACAATATTATATTCTACATTTCTCTAATAGTTGCATGTAACAGTTATTGTATATATGACACTTCTATATGTTATGTGAAGTAGCATAAGCAAGTGGACTGCTACTAGACTAAGCTTTTATTTGTGCAAATACGTATAGTTCTGTACTATGCACGGCTGTAGGTATGTTCTGACCTGGTACGTCTGACATTTCTACGGAGCAGGTCCCACTTTGGCCATTTTGAAAGATGGCAGCCCTATAGGACCTATATGTAGAGATGTCAGATTTGGCAGGGCAACACATACCCACAGCCAGTAGAAAATAGACTACTTCACCATTTTGCCTAAATAAAAGGTTATTCTTGTAGCATTATAGTTAATAATACTGTTTCCTATAACATCTAGGTGCTTCAGATACAACATAATCGTTTTATGCAACCACTACAGACAATATATGGATTCTTTATCCTAAATCACAGGCCACGTGCCATAATAACATTTATTTTACAGGACACAACTGCCCAAAGGGGAGTGTCCCTCAGAAAGGTGAACAGATGGTAACCCCAACCTATTATGCTATCATCTACCTAAGGTAGTCGGCAGAATATGCGCTTTCCATCACTAGCAGACCTCACATACGAATGGGAGAGAATGAACACTGAATCAGGAGCATTGCATAACACCCTCAGGGACACATTTAGATGATTGGTACTATTAACGTGACACACTGACAGTCCCGGAGCATATGTATTCATACACATTTGTCGAGGTACATGCTGTTTATGAGTCATACATGTTGTCATTATTCATTACGTGTATTCCACCACCTGTCCACCTAATATCACTAGTTCTAGAAAGGTTTAGTTGGGACTGTGTTAGATTCTGATTCATAATCACGGATGTCCATGATAATTGGGTACAGTTTACTGATATAGTCCCTATGTGTTCTCCCAATGGTTTATGGACTATCCAGTAGATGCGCTCTTAAGGTTTGGGAGGTATGGGCGTCTGCTATACCCACATAGGAATATTAATTACTTCCATGGGGCGGGCCTAATACATCTCTGCTAACCAACACCTGCACACTTAGGCTCATGATTGCATACCCATGATTCCCATACGTGACACCCCTCTACAGCACTCATCCTTACGGTGAGCGCAGCTGGGGTATGAACACACCCCTACACACTGCCCACTTTCCCCGTGTCGGGACACATGTCGTACGTTTTGTCAACCCATGTGTTATCGGACTTGCACAACCTACTGTTCCGTGTACAGCTACATCCTGGTTACGTCAATCATCACAGGTTTCCCTACAAGGCAAATTTGTGGTCTCCCACAAGGGACCCCGTGATCCACGTTTAAAGTGTAGACCTTGCAGATCTCTCCCATTGGTAGTTTCCTGGTGGTGGTCTGGAAAGCAGCAGTGCATTTACCTTTATTGTTTGTCTGTATGTCTCACCGGCCTAGCTGGGGGGGGTGTGGGAGGTAGACATTTGTTAATTGGACCTCCCACTAACATATGCCCGGTCTGAACATATGTTACCCGTAATTACTGTAACGTAACCTAGGTATGTACATGTGTATATTTACAGTAACATTTTATATATATATATATATATATATATATATATATATATATATATATATATATATATTGTGTGTATATATGTGTATATATATATTTTTTTCTGCTCAACTCCTGAGAGACTTGCTTGGCTGCAAACATCTGCATTAGAAGCTGAAGCTAAGTGAAACTTGCAGTAGTGCATTTAATATTTTGTTATGTGCAAACTTGCAGTTTTAAAAGTACTGTATTTTATTTTTTTCTCTTTCCTAATTGCGTGTTTCTGAACAGTGTGCTCTATGTCTGTTTGCTATGGGGGGGGTGGGGTTATCACTTCTTTGTTATCTATTTAATAGCCTAGAGGGATTCCTCTGTACTTTAAGTGCTAGTCACAAAGTTTGAGAAATCATTTTCTGCTCACCTCCTGAGAGACTTGCTTGGCTGCAAACATCTGTGTTAGAAGCTGAAGCTAAGTGAAACTTGCAGTAGTGCGTTTAATATTTTATTAAGTACAAACTTGCAGTTTTAAAAGTACTGCATTTTATTTTTTTCTCTTTCCTAATTGTGTGTTTCTGAACAGTATGCTTTGTGTCTCACTGCATAATTTCCCACCCTCTCTCCCTGTTCTTGTGTTGTTACTAGTGTTGCTGGCACTGGAATTGCCCGCCCCTCCTGTAAGTCTGTATTAGAACATTCCTCCTGGGTCCATCTCATTTGCTCTCTTAGCCAAGTACAGTGGGATCATATTCTGAGTCTAGTGTTCACTCCACTTAATACAGAGAGTTGATTTGAGAAGGCCCAAAAAAAAAAATCATTTGCTTTTACTGTATTTGTCTTTCCTCCTACTTTATTTTGCTTTTCTTAGAAGTACTCAATTTTATTTATTCTGCTGCATTTATTACTGCTTGGTAGTAGCCTGATTAAATTGTATCTGTTATTCTAAGTCTTTTGGTTTAAGTACTTGGGCTTCATACAGGCTGTTTTACATTAAGAAGGTTTGTGGTCTGCACTGTTGTGGCAGGACAGGTAGCTTATATCCTTCTAAGCTGGGAATTGCTGATTGAAGGCCCAGTGTCTGCTATTCTAAAAGTGTATTAGTTCTGGCTTAAGCACTTGGGCTTCGGGCCAGTTATTCTACATTAAGAAGGTTTGTGGTCTGTACTCTTGTGGGAGGAGAGGCTGGATTCTACCCTTCTGAGCTGGGAATATCTGGTCACAGGCTTATTGTGCTGCTTATCTGAACTGTTTCTTTCTGAAATTGGTGCGGCTTGTTGCTGTAGCATAGACCAGATTCAGGCCTGCTGAATCTAGCTTTGTTTGTATAACTTGAGCACTGATCCAGGCTATCTTTTTTGGAAAAGGTTCCCCTGCACCCTAGTAAGCAGGGGTGTGCAGTTAGAACTTGTTTGACTGAAGACTGCTGGAACAGGGCTCAGTTTTGAGCTTTTTTTCTGGTTAATTGGGTAACTTCTTTAAATCAGTTTGTTCGTTTTATATTGTTTTATATATATATATATATATATATATATATATATATATATATATATATATATGTATATATAAATAATTGTACTTTATTCATCTGCTTTTACTGTATTTGTGTTTCTTCCTACTTTATTACTAGTAGCATTGACTACAACTCTGATCTGCGATATATAACAATAAGTGTCCTTTTCTGTGCATTTAAAGTGTTTTTTGAGTGTATTTGCTTAATTTTCTAAATATATATATATATATATATATATATATATATATATAGATATATATATATATATATATATGTTTGTGTCTTTCGGCTTTTCCTGGTTAGGGCTCGCCACAGCGGAACTCCGGTCCGCTAATGATTGGTAGTAGATTTTTACGTACCGGTTTTTATATATATATATATATATATATATATATATATATATATATATATATATACTTGCTTCCCGCCTTTCTAAGCTAGTATAGTCCAGTTTTCAGGTTAGTGTGAATTCAGGGCTGTGTTACAAATCTCTGTCTTTGCCCATACCTTACTTGGATAGAAGGAAGTTCTCTGTTCACCTGTGAGAGAGGGGAGCTTTGAGCAGCCTTTCTGTCCCTGGAGGAGTGGTTTCAGCCCAGAAATTAGTAGCTTATTGGCCATTTTGGGCTAATTTCTATCTTTTTCATTTCCCTGCTATAACTACTGTATTTGCCTGGTTTTGCGCACCGGGCAGTGCTGGTTAGCTAGGGTAAAACTATTCCCGGCTCCACAAAGTCTCCTCTTCAAATTTTCCCTTGGAACTAGACAAACATTCAACTTAAGCACTCAAGCCACTCATTTCTTAGCCTGGCACTTACTCAAAACTTATAGCAAGCACTTATAAATCATAGTACTAGACCCTCCTGTACTGTAAGAAGGACAAGGCTCTCTATTCAACCTTACCAGCCATCCAGTAAAACAGTTCACTGTACCTATCCAGGCATGTCCAAAGGGCAGTTTCAGGTGTACTCTCCAGTCCAACTGGTAAATCTGGGCATTTTGAGGCAATGTTACAACTGCTTCATGTACACAGACAACCCCCTCCTCCTACCACCAAACACTAATACATGTGAGAGATGCAATTATGCAGCCAAACTGGAGGCTAAGCTCTCTCAACCCAAGACTGGATCAAACAGTCAAGAGGAGAAGGGAAATACTTGCATCACACCACCAGTCTCACATAAACCCATTAAAGCAGCACTGGAAAAAAAACACACATAAATACATGAAAACATACTCGGAGGCTCTAAATAAAAATCTGCAAAACCAAAAGAGAACTCCCAAGCAAACATCCAAGCAACCTCCTTCCCTCAACACAAACCAAGAAAGACATACTTCACAAAACCAGTGTGCCATGCAATTACAGCCCTTAAGGCAAAATAACATACCCAACATACTAGTAATAGGTGACTCTATAGTCAGGCACACTGACGTCCCACTCACTAGGCTGAATAAGGAGAAGGTTACTGTTAGCTGCTTGTTGGGCACCAGGATCCGCCACATAACACAAGCACTCAGGTCACTACAGAACAAGTACAAATATGACTCTGTCATTGTCCATGTTGGTGTAAATGACCTGAGCCGTACCTCTCTGGACTACATGAAAAGAGACATGGAAGAGCTCTCTGATCACATAGCCCAGGCAAGTATGACCCTGACCCTGAGAAGCATCCTGCTCTCACCAAGAATGATACCACAGTATAACGAAAAAAAATTCTCAATTTCAACAATTGGCTAAGTTTCTGGTGTCATTCAAAGGGGATCCAGTGTCTGTCCACCTGGGATGACATGCTCGACAAGCCACGCTGATTCACTAGAGACGGCTTGCACCTGTCACCCTTAGGCTTTCGAATACTGGCCAAGGCTCTTGCCACCCCCATAGTGTCATTTTTAGGCAAGGCTCAAAAGACAAACCTAATGCCATAAATAGCACAAGTAACAAAAAACTGAGGGAAGTGCTGCTCAATGCCAGAAGTCTGAACCTCAAAATGCATGCACTCGAGTCATTCCTCGGTATGGAGAAAATCGATATATGTGCAGTTACAGAAACCTGGTTTAAGGCTCCAGAGAGCACCCCAGCACTACCAGGCTACAACTCATACCATACATTTCGGCCACCGAACCCAAACCGAAATACAAAATGCGGGGGCGTATCCATATTCATCAAGGATACCCACACCTCCAGGTTAGTGGCACAGCACGATGCTTCAGAGATCATCCACGTGCAACTAACAATGGGTAAAACTGAAATTCAAATTGTAGCTTGCTACAGATCACCAATCATGTCCCAGGACCCCCATTCCACATTCCTGGAAACACTGGTAAACATAAAGGTCTTATCAAATGCCCTAATATTGGGTGATTTCAATTATCCAAACATTAACTGGGAGAACTACTCAAGTACTAACTCCCTTGCCCAACATTTCCTAGAATTTATAAACTCAAATGCCCTGCTTCAACTGGTCAACACTCCCACCAGAGGTGACAACATATTGGACCTGGTCATCACTAACATGGGAGACCGGTGTTCCATACCGGAGGTCAATCTCTCGCTGGTTAGATCTGACCATAAACAAAACACGTTGAATATCCACATTCCGCTCCCACCTCCGGACAAGAAAACCACCATGAAAAACTTTTCAAAAGCAAACTTCACGTTACTTAAGACCAAGGTGGAAAGTTTCAAAGCCCCCATGCTGAAGGATAATGCTGTCCAAGCTGCAAAAATCTTTACTAATGCATTCTACGGGCACCTACAAGAGTGCATGGATCATGCCATCCCAAGCAAACTAAGACTCACTCCTCCAAGAAAAGGAAACCAGTCTGGTGGACTCCTGCCATAAACAAGCTATACAATAGAAGGAGGAAACTAGTACAGAAAAGAGTAAAATCCCAAGAAGGGAAGACATCTCTGATCAGTATCAGCACAAAACTATGATCCTCATAAAATCATCCAAGGCGAGCTTTGAAAGAAAAATTGCCAAGGACTCCAAAGATAACCACAAGGCATTCTTTAGCTATGTCAAGAATCTAAGTGGCAATGTTCAGATCTGCTCGGAGTTAGTGCAGAATGGCACAAAATACACTGAACCGACCGATATCGCCAACATCCTGGCAGACAGGCTCAGCGCAAACTTCAACCCCCTCTCACCCCCAAGAGGGCCCATAACCATACCAGAAGAATGTAGAGTCCCTGAAATCACAGACACTCAGGTTAAAACAGCCCTCTCCAAAGCCAAAAACACAGCATCAATGGGACTGGACGGTGTCCCAGGCTGTGTCCTACACAAGCTCAAAGATGAACTAACCCCTCACCTAAACACACTGTTCAAACTCAGCCTCTCCACAGGCTATGTACCCATAGAGTGGTGCACAGCAGTGGTTATTCTGCTCCACAAAGGTGGAGCCACAACAGACCCCAGGAACTATCGCCCTATAAGCCTGACTAGCTTGGTCTGCAGGGCTATGGAACGCATCATCATGGAACTCATTAACACAGACATTGGGAACCTCCAAAAACTGGACCCTACCCAGTTTGGCTTTGTTAAGGGCAGATCATGCCTCCTGAACCTGGTGGACTTCTTTGAGACAGTTACCAAGGCTATAGATGAGGGAAAGGTGGTACACACAGCCTACCTAGACCTTGCAAAGGCCTTCAACACCATTCCCCATTCTGGTATTATAGACAAGCTCACCAGCCTGAACATAAACCCCTACGTCACAAGATGAGTTGCCAACTGGCTCATGGACAGAACCCACATGGTGAGAGTTGTGGGAGCTAGATCCGACTCTAAATAGGTTACAAGTGGAGTTCCCCAGGGCTCAGTCCTAGGACCCCTCCTGTTTGGCATATACTTCTCAGAGGTACAGGCAAGCACAGGAGGACTATGGCTGACCAAGTTCGCAGACGACTGCAAACTAGGGGCTATAATTGACTCTCCAGCTGACACAGACATCCTCCAAAAGGGTCTCATTGAGACGGATACCTGGTGTCAAAATCATGGGCTCAAGCTAAATGCCAAAAAGTGCATAGTCATCCCCTTTGGGAAAAGCAAAGTACCCACAAACTACCACATAGGTGGTAGTCCCCTAAATATGGAAAACATAATAAGGGATCTGGGGACCCAAGTAGATAGTAATCTCAACTCTGATAATCACATTGCCAAAGTGGTTAGAAAATCCTTCTACGTGGCCCACCTAATCACAAAAGGGTTCGCATCAAGATCAAAAGAGGTCATTGTAGCCCTCTACTCATCACTCATCAGACCCATCATAGAATACAACGCCCCATTTGGGATGTACCTTACAAGACACCTGCAACAGCTGGAAAGACCACAGAAGTACCTCACCAAGAGGATCACTGGCCTCAAACAGATGCCCTATGCAGCTCGACTGAAGAAATTACAGCTGTACTCGGTTGCATACCACCTACTCAGAGGTGATCTCTGCCTGACATGCAAGGCCATGTCCAACCCAGAATTGATGGACATGCTCCACCTAAAGAAAACCTTATCCCCACGAGCCACACGCTCTAGGGATCTAAACCTCACCACAACAATAAATAGGACGTGCTGGAGGGATAGATTCCTGTCCCAGAGACTTCCCATGCTTTGGAACTAGATCCCAGTCTACATCAGGCAGAGTTCCTCGCTAACACTCTTCAAAAGAAATCTTTATGAGTGGATGGGAAACAGAAAGTTTACCTCGGGAATCACTTCAGTGGCTCTGCTGGACAGAGGCACAGGGAACTAATGTAAGGGGGCAGCGAAAGCCAACACATTCTGGCTAGGCTTATAAATGCCTTTGGGCAGATAGCCTAGTACCTACCTATGAACCTATGAACATATATATATATATATATATATATATAACCTACCTATGAACCTATGAACATATATATATATATATATATATATATATATGAATATACATACATCTGTTTTTCCATTGACCAATACATTTCCTGCTCATACACACTTCCACATGTGTATTGGGTTTTATATATACTTCATCAGCATACTATTGCCTTAGTCATTATGACACCGACACTTCACTCTGGTTATCTTGTAATCGGTATTTAGCACGTTATACAGCGGACATATGTCGCAAAATGTCCAGGTTGGGAGGGTGGCCTAATGGTTAAGGTGTTTGCCTTACAAACAACAAGGTGCAGGGTTTGAGTCTCACAAGGGATAATTGGCTAAGCTTAAAATGGCTCACAAGGGCAGTTAGCTTAGTACTAATCTATGAATTTATGAATCTATGTACAGATTACCGATGGTAATTGTGATGTGATACAGTGTCATTTGACCTGTTCCTCATCTGCACAGCCTATTATTCCAGCTACTGTCTTTGTTTGTCTGTGCACATTCATATTATTTATGTCAATAAATGGAGTGCATGTGTTACAGAGAATGTACTTCAACATATTGTTGTCTGCATGTGCGTATGCATATATACCTATTACGTACTAGCTGACCTACACGGGGTGGTCCATTGGAACTGGCCCAACCAACCCTGGCACTCCTGGATCCATAATCGCATACCCATAGTTCCTCCACCCCACCCGTGTTAAGATTCCACGATTAACAGCCATTATCCACTTGATATCGCAGCCATGACACACCTATACACATTGGCCTCTCCAGAGTGTTTGGGGCCCTACACACATTTTGTCCCACCTTGTGAATTCACAGGGTCTCCCGCCATTTATATTTGCACATACGTGCCTTTCCTGATGTTATGGATTACAACCATTTGCTGTTTATAAGTGTAGGTGGTCCCAACATGGACTACATTCCGTCTGTGTGTAATGTAGACATAGCAGTTCAACGATGTTATTCCCACAGGTAGAACCCTGCCTGTGGTGTGACTAGTGGTGCTTTGCTCACTCTTGGGCACCTTTATCTGACATACGCTGCAAGCACTATATAATACCTTAGTTGCTCTCGATTCCCTTCACAAACCTTGTGTGTGCTTTATTCTTACGGCGTTCATTCTTCATATATATATAAATAAATAAATAAATAAATAAATAAATATATATATATATATATATATATATATATATATATATATAAATAAATATATACATATATATATATATATATATATATATATATATATATATATATATATACATATTTCATGTCTGTGGATATATATCTATACACACACATAGGTTCATAAGTTGGTACTAGGTTATCAGTCCTAGGGCCTATACAAGCCTAACCATAACAATTCCCTGGCTATTTCTTCCCACACTATTTACTTCCCTGGACCCCTGTTTAGCAGGGCGACTGACATGATCCCCAGAGTGAATATCCTTTCTCCCATCCAATCGTCAAGGATCCTTTTGAAGAGGGCCAAAGAGGCACTCTGCTTGACATGTATAGGCAATCTATTCCAGAGTCTGGGGAGTCTCTGGGTCAGGAGCCTATCCCTCCAGCGTGTTTTGTTTATTGTGATGACAAGGTTTAGATCCCTGGAGCATGTGGCTCTGAGGGATTGGGATTTCTTTAAGTGTAGCATGTCCAACAGCTCTGGGTTTGACATAGCCTTGTATGTTAAGCAGAGATCGCCTCTGAGTAGATGATATGCGACAGAGTATAGCTGGAGTTTTTTAAGGCAGCCAGCGTAGGGCATCTGCTTTAGGCCTGTGATTCTTTTAGTGAGGTATTTCTGCAGCCTTTCCAGTTGTTGCAGATGTCTTGAGAGATACATACCAAATGGGCCATTGTATTCTATAATGGGTCTAATGACTTCCTTTTTTCTGGATGAAAAGCTCTTAGTGATGAGGTGTGCCACACAGAAGGATTTCCTGACTGTTGTGGCGATGTGGTTATCGAAGGTGAGACCACTGTCCACCTGTGTCCCTAAGTCTCTTATCACACTTTCGGCGTTTAGTGTACTGCCACCTATATGGTAATTCACGGATGCATGTTTTTTCCCAAAGGGGATAACTATACATTTCTTGGCATTGAGCTTGAGCCCATGGCTCTGGCACCAAGCATTTGTTTCTGTAAGGCCCTTTGTAGAGTATCCACATCATTTGGGGATTCAATAATGGCTCCCAGTTTTCAGTCATCTGCGAACTTTGTTAGCCAGAGTCCCTTAGTGTTGGCCTTTAGTGTTTCGGTCCTGGTTTGGTGGTTGAAAAGTGTGGTATGAGTTGTAGCCTGGCATTGCAGGGGTGCTCTCTGGAGCCTTGAACCAGGTCTCAGTTACTGCACAGATATCAATGTTCTCCATTTTTAGGAGTGCCTCAAGAGAGTGCATTTTGAGGTTTAGACTTCTAGCATTGAGTAGCATTACCTTCAGATTTTGCATGCTTGTACCTGTTACCATGGTGGTTTTGTCCTTTGAACTTTGCCTAAAAATGGCACTATAGGGGTGGCAAGAGCCTTAGCCAGCAACCTGAATCCCAGGGGTGACAGGTGCAGACCATCTCTGGCAAAGCATCGTGGTCTGTTGATCATTTCGTCCCAGGCAGACAGATACTGGATCCCCTTTGAATGATACCAGAAGCTTAGCCAATTGTTGAAGTCAATCATTTTGTCCTTATATTCTGGTATCATTCTGGGCGGAGGCAGGATGCTACTCAGGGCTAGGGCCATACCTGCCTGGGCCACATGATCTGAGAGCTCTTACATGTCTCTTTACATGTAGTCCAGGGAGGTACGTCTCAGGTCATTCACTCCAACATGGACAATGACAGAGTCATATTTGTACTTGTTGTGGAGTGACTTGAGTGCATGCATTATGTGGCGAATCCTGGCACCCGACAAGCAGCTGACTGTAATTTTCTCCTTGTTCAACCTGGTGATTGGGACATCAGTGTGCCAGACTATAGAGTCACCTATGACAAAAGTGTTAGGTATGTTGTCTTGCCTTAGGGGTGGGGTGGGGGGTTCTGCTGTTATGACTGCTTTATAATGACCATGTTTATTTTTATATATATATATATATATATATATATATATATATATATATATATATATATATATATATATATATATATATATATATATATATATATCTGTACATATGCATACATATACACCTACATACCTATTTACATTTCCCATACTGTTGAATGTCCGCCTCGCATCCCCGCTGGCTTTACCTCCCTATATCCGACAGACATTATTCTGGGCATCACATAAAATTAGTGGCCCTTGCATGGCTTGGACCCAGAAACAGACACACCTTAGTCACCGGTTTGACCACTACACCATCCGTGGTACATTCTGCATGGATGGTAGCTAGGATATATGACTTCACTACAGGTATTCAACAGTACTGGCAACAAATGTGACAGTTGGTTGGTGTACATATGTGTACGGACCTCTCAACCACTCAGGAACTAATTTCAACAGTAACAGGGACAAGGCAAGGGCAAATCAGGGACAATCACAGACACTTTTAAAATATTAGTACTATTAACTTGAAACATTGACAGAATCAGAGCATATGTATTAATACTTATTTTATGAAGTAAAAGATGTCTATTACTCTTAATTATTGTCATTATTCATTCAGTGTAATTCACCACCTTTCCTCCAAAGGTCAATGGTTTTAGGGGGGATTAAGAGGCTGGCCAGTTATTGTGCGAATGCTCTGACCATTGGTAGGGTTGCCACCTTTTCATATGGCCAGGATGGGATATATTCGGGACACACCAGATTTTTCAGGGCAACAAATATCCACAGTCAGTACAACTGATAGTACTTTTGTTTTATGCCTAAATGTAAGCTTATTGTTGCAGCAGTTTAGCTGCTTCTTCTGTTTCACTTACTTTATTATTCTGTTTCTTGTAACAGGTAGGTATTTTACATACAGAAATAACTTTTGTATGTGACTATTACATAAGATGGGGGACATAATTATGTCCTACGATCGCAGGATATTTTACATTTATAATGCTTTTGGTATGGACACAACTGCCCAGAGGGGGACTGTCCCTCACAGTGTGGGACAGGTGGTAACCCTGACCATTGGGCTAGACTTAGCTATTGGCGGCGCGCTAGCACAATGCGTTTCGCTTCCACTTGGTATAACTATCGACACTACAATAGAATATGGGCACGGGGTTTTAAATGTCATATTTTCGAGGGATGGGGACTCAATATTCAGCTACATGCATTTGTGCTTGCTTATTTTTGTGTTCGCAAAACTGTCTTGCATGTTTTGCATACATTTCAGTATCCACGGACACTGACAGGTGTGATAACTATTAGAGGCAGGCTGTACTATTCAGCATTTTAGGTTGCACATAAACAGCCGACATGTCCATGCCTCCGTGCGGCGCTTGGACACACCCCATGCACTAGCGCACGTTTCCTATGCATGTGGATGTGGCAGCAGCACGCCTTCATTAATATGCATATGGCACTACTGCACCATCTCTACGCTGTACGGTCGGCACAAGCCTAACACCATTCTTGCGCCGAGCTTCATGAATCCCAGGGACTGTGCTTATTGTGATGTATAAAATTTGGTTTAAGATCTAGAACCTAAAGGATAGTTTCAATGTAAAAACAGCTTGTGCTGAATAGTCTGCCATTTATACTTCTTTCATAATCCCTATGATTTCAGAGATATGAACATTTGTTTGAAATGTGAGGACATAATTTGATTCTGTCAAAAGGCTTAGGTTCTGCCCATTGGAAGTTACAGTGTAAACTTCCTGAAATCCATTGAAGTGAATGAGTTAATTACAACATTTAGTCTTCTTGGGTAGGAGTCTATTAGCATGGCATATCTTGACTTGGCAATATTTGCCCACTCTTCATTGCAAAAGCACTCCAAATCTGTCAGATTGTGAGGGCATCTCTTGTGCACAGCCCTTTTAAGGTCACACCACAGATTTTCTTCATAGGTTCATAGAGGCTATTGGCCCTAGGGCCTATATAAGCTTATCCAAAAAGGTACCCTAGCTTTTGCCACCCAAGAAAATTATTTTCCTGTTCCCCTGTTGAGCAGAGCCATGGAAGTGATCCCTGGGGTGAATTTCATATTTCCCATCTAATCATCAAGGTTTTTCTTGAAGAGTGCTAATGAGGAGCTTTGATTGATATAGATAGGTAGTTTGTTCCAGAGTATGGGAAATCTCTGGGACAAGAATCTATCCCTCCAGCTTGTTCTGTTCATTGTGGTGAAAAGGTTTAGGTCCCTAGAGTGTGTAGCTCAGAAATACTGGGATTTCTTTAAGTGGAGCATGTCCAGCAGCTCTGGGTTTGACATAGCTTTGTATGTTAGGCAGAGATCGCCTCTGAGTAGGTGATAAGCAAAGGAGTAAAGCTGGAGTTTTTTTAGATGGTCTGCGCAGGGCATCTGTCTGAGGCCAGTAATCCTTTTTGTGATGAATTTCTGTGAGCTTTCCAGTTGTTGTAGATGTCTTGTGAGGTACATACCAAAAGAGGCATTGTACTCTACAATGGGTCTAATGAGTGACAAGTAGAGGGGAACAATGACCTCTTTTTTCTTGGATGGGAAACCTTTTGTGATGAAGTGTGCCACGTAGAAGGATTTCCTGACTACTGTGGTGATGTGATTATCAAAGGAGAGACTACTGTTCACCTGTGTCCCAAGGTCTCTTATCACACTTTCAGTGTTAAGTAGGCTACCACTTATGTGGTAGTTCATGGGTACAGAGTTTTTACCAAAGGGGATGACAATGCACTTTTTGTCATTGAGCTTGAGGCCATGGCTTTGACACCAGGCATCTGTTTCAGTGAGGCCCTTTTGTAGGATGTCCAAATCGTTAGGAGTTTCGATTATGGCTCCTAGTTTGTAGTCATCTGTGAACTTCATTAGCCAAAGACCTTCTGTGCTAGCCTGTACTTCAGAGAAGTAGATACCAAACAGGAGAGGACCCAGGACTGAGCCCTGTGGTACTCCACTTGTCACTGGTCTGAAGTTGGATTTGTAGTCTGCTACTTTCACAGTGTGGGTTCTGTCAGTCAGCCAGTTGCCAACCCATCTTGTGACATAGGGATTTATACCTAGTTTAGTGAGTTTATCTATAATTCCAGAGTGGGGGATGGCGTCAAAAGCCTTGGCAAGATCTAGATAGGCTGTGTGAACCACCTTACCCTCGTCTACGGCTTTGGTAACTGCTTCAAAGAAGTCTATCAGGTTTAGAAGACATGATCTGGCTTTTACAAACCTGAACTGGGTGGGGTCCAGAGTTTGGAGATTACCAATTTCTTTACAAGTTCCATGATGATACGTTCCATGGCCTTGCAGACCAGGCTCATCAGGCTAATGGGGCGATAGTTCCCAGGGTCCATGGTGGCTCCCCCTTTGTGGAGTGGGATAACCATCACTGTGCATCATTCAGTGTAGACAAAGCCTGAGGTGAGGCTATGACTGAACATGGTACTTAGATGGGGTGCCAGTTTGTTCTGTAGTTATGTAGAATGCAGCCTGGGATGTTGTCAGGTCCCATGGATGGATGCTGTGTTCTTGGCTTTGGAGAGTGTGGTTTTTACCTGTGCAGCCATGATTACAGGAACTTTGCATTCTTCCAGTATAGAGATGGGCCCTTTAGGGGGTGAGAGGGGGGTAAAGTTAGTACTGAACCTATCTGCCAGGATGTTGGCAATATCAGTTGGTTCTGTATATTTAGTGCCATTGTGCTGTAACTCAGAGCAGATCTGAGTATTGCCATTGAGATTCTTGACATAGCTATAAAATGCTTTGTGGTTCACGTTAGAATCAGTGGCAATTTTGTTTTCGTAACTAGCTTTGGGGGATTTTATGAGGGATCTCAACTTCTTACTGAGGCTGACCAGGGAGTTCCTCCAATCATGGGATTTTTGCAAAAGTTTCTTTCTTCTGTTCTACAGTTTGTTTATGGCAGGGGACCACCAGATTGGCTCTCTTTTTCTGGAGGATAGCGTCTTGGTTCTGTTAGGGATAGTATGATCCATGCACTCGTGTAAGTGCTTATAAAGTGCATTTGTGTAGGATTCAGCAGTTGTACCTCTATTGTCTGTCTGCATGGGTGTCGTGAAGTTTGCCACTTCTGTCATAAGAAGCATGAAGTTGGCTTTGGAGAAATTTTTTATGGCGGTTTCCCTAATGGGGGGGGGGGGCATGTGGATGTCCAGGGTGATTAGCTTGTGGTCGGATCTGACTGACGAGGAGTTGACCTCTGGTGTGGAACACCGGTCACCCATGTTGGTAATGACCAGGTCTAGGATACTGCTGCCCTTGGTGGGGGTGTGGATAAGTTGATCCAAGGCATTGGAATTTATGAATTCCAGAAAACATTGAGCAAAAGAGTTGGTACACGAGTTGTTTTCCCAGTTAATAGTGGAGTAGTTGAAATTGCCCATTATTAGGGTGTTGGGTTGTACCCTAATATTTTCCAGTGTATCAAGAAATGAGGAGTGGGAATCCTAGAGCATGGTGGGGATCTGTAGCAAGCTTCAATTTGGATTGTGGTCTTGACCAGAATTAGTTGCACTTGGATAATCTTGGATGCTTTATGCTGATAAACTAGCCTGGAGGTGTGGATCTCCTTAATGAATATGGACATACCTCCACCTTTAGTGTTTCGGTCCAGGTTAGGTGGCTGAAAAGTGTGGTATGAATTATAGCCTGGTAATGCAGGGGTGCTCTCTGGAGCTTTGAACCAGGTCTCTGCCATTGCACAGATGTCGATGTTCCTCATTTTAAGGAGTGCCTTGAGTGAGTGCATTTTGAGGTTTAGACTTCTAGCTTTGATTAACATTATCCTCAAATTTTGCTTGCTTGTACCTGTTATTGTGGTGAATTTGTCATTTAGATTTAGGTCTGGGCTCTGGCTGGGCCATTCCAAAACTTTAATGGTCTTCTGCTAAAGCCATTCTTTTGTTGATTTGGATGTACACTTGGCATCACTGTCATGTTGAAAGGTGCAATTCCTCTTCATCTTCAGCATTCTAGCAGATGCCTGAAGGTTTTGGGCCAAAAGTGACTGGTATTTGGAGCTGTCCATAATTCCCTCCACCTTGACTAAAACTCCAGTTCCAGCTGAAGAAGAACAACCCCAAACATAATACTGCCACCACCATGCTTCACCATGAGGATGGTGTTCTTTTGGTGATGCAAAATGTACCTTTTGGAATTGTGGCCAAAAAGTTCAACCTTACAGGAAAAAAATTCTCCTCACCACTACTGAAGACACCGAGGGTAGACAAATAAACAATGAAAAAAGTCCTTAGGTGTCGTCCACAGCTTCAGGCTTCAGACTGTTAAAACACAATTTATTAAATGCTTAAAAAGTGTAGCTGACAGAATGTAAACTTCACTATAGTATGATGAACTGAAAATAGTTAAATATCCAAGCAATTGTCATCCACAGCTTCAAACTTCAGGCTGTTAAAACTCAATTTATTGGAAGCTTAAAAAGTGAAGCTGACAGAAATGCAAACTTCACTGAAGTGCTGAAATAATTAGCCTAGTAATTAACATCCACGACTTCAGGCTTCAAGTTGTTAAAGCACAGTTAATAGATGCTTTGTAAGTAAAGCTGACAAAAACATATACTTCACTGGAGTGTAAAAAGCTGATGAAATTGTCCAAACGATAAGCGCTTTCAACAGATGCCTTCTTCAGATCGTATACTAGGCTAATTATTTCAGCACTTCAGTGAAGTTTGCATTTCTGTCAGCTTCACTTTTTAAGCTTCCAATAAATTGAGTTTTAACAGCCTGAAGTTTGAAGCTGTGGATGACAATTGCTTGGATATTTAACTATTTTCAGTTCCTCATACTATAGTGAAGTTTACATTCTGTCAGCTTCACTTTTTAAGCATTTAATAAATTGTGTTTTAACAGTCTGAAGCCTGAAGCTGTGGACGACACCTAAGGTCTTTTTTCCTTGTTAAAAAGTTCAACCTTGGTCTCATTATACAATAACACATTTTCCCACATGCTTTTGGGAGACTTTATGTATTGCTTTGCAAATTTTAGCTAGGGTTGGATGTTTTTCTGTGTAAGAAAAGGCTTCCGTCTTATAACCCTACCCCACAGTCCAGACAGATGGAGAATACAGGAGATTGTAATCACTATGTGTAGGCACTGTAATTTTTGTAGTTACTTGGACATTAGTACCAAGTTTATGCATCCAGATGAAAAAAGACAATATAATTTTAATGCTTCTGCTACATGCAACACCAAACATGAAGTGTATCTTGCCCATTGTTTGAAATGTTTGAAATTTTATGTTTATATAACTGAAAGAGTGTTTAAATATCGGATTAGGAAACATGCGCACCACATTAATAGAAAGGACAGAGTAAGTGCACTATCTAAACATGTCAGTGAGACTGATGGTGAACATATTTTTAAATTTCTTGTAATAGGGAGGGTGTATGAAAGTATTCGGGGCAGTGATGTGCGCAACAAGACAGAGGCTTTGGAAGCCATATGGATTGTATGGTTTAAGGCAGATAGTGGACATGTCCTGAATGACTATGTACCCCTGAAGCTCATATTAAAGAAAAGGAAGCTCATATTAAAGAAAAGGCCCCTCTTTAGATGAATTTTATGTGTGTATTTCTTGCATTTATTCTTATTGGAAAAGTCAGTTTTTTTATATATGTATTTTTTATATATGTGTTCTTTATATGAAGTTTGTATTTATGTATGAAATTATTTTGAATACATTGCTGCTATTATTTATAAGAGAGTGATTACAAGTATATATAAGGTATATATGTATGTATGGCTTTAAATATTTGGGTCATGTGATTATCTAATAGCATGTGACTAGTGCTTTCAGAGTATAAAATGAAGTTTAAGATGCAACATATTTACATCTTATGAAGTGGGGTACATACCAACAAAAGGGCTTATGTTTTTTATTCTGTGGTCTGTTCTACAATAAATAATCTTTATACTGGAATCTATAGCCTACTCCTGGTCCTTCTTTGGTTTGTATGCTTCTGGACTTAATTACTTTTCTGTTTCAATACTAGCATTTTCTTGAAGTTATGAGTTTCTAAGCAGAGATTTGTATATGCAATTGCAAACACAGAAATATTAAGTCTTTAATGCAATGGTTAGAATATGTGGATTTTTTAAAAGAGGACATTATGTTATTTAAATACAGAATTTGAAAATGGTATAATACCATTTATGCAAATATCTTTTAATAACCAGATAAAACTTTTGGATACTATCTGTTTATGACTGGTTGTGATATATTTAATATTTACTAATAATATTTCTATTTGTTTCCACTTTGAATCATAAGATGAATTTATCTACAACACTATAACTTTCACAATTGCTGAAGTAGTATACAATTGAATATCAGGGAATCCTATTCAACCATTATCCCAACCTTTTGGTTTATTAGGATATCAAGAATGTGAGTAGAATATTATTTATCTTCTTCATCATTTTTTGTGGAGATAGTACTAAAGTTTGTAAGACAAAGAATATTTTATGCAGAATTAGCATCTTAATAAGCATTCATCATTTTTCTATGGTAAAGAAGAATTTGTTCCAATTTGTGACTAAACTTAAAATGTTATCAACAACCTGTTGGAAGCTTCTTTATATCATTTATTTACTATTAGACATAATGTTTGTATCAAGGTA
This sequence comes from Protopterus annectens, assembly GCF_019279795.1. Classification (NCBI taxonomy): domain Eukaryota; kingdom Metazoa; phylum Chordata; order Ceratodontiformes; family Protopteridae; genus Protopterus; species Protopterus annectens. Next base: position 1,178,334,048 of record NC_056741.1, on the reverse strand, counting down.
TTTCATTTGATTGCTATTCCAATTGAAGTTAGAATATTTGTGTATGATTTGTTTTTTATTTTTTTTTATTAATTACCTGTTTTATTATGGTTAAATCTTAAGTTTGAGATTTTTTCAAACTGACTCATAGAACCAATTATATGTTCTAATGAATTATCTATATTTCATATTGTTAATAAAATATCATCAGCAAAGAAATGAATCTTTAGTTCAAAATCTTCTTTTATTTTGATACCATTAACAGTATTAGCAAAGGGTACTATAGCTAATGCAAAAAGTAAATGTGATAATGGACAGCCTTGTTTTGTGCCTTTTTTGTAATTTAAATGAATTAGAAAGAAAATAACCCATTTTAACATAAGCACAAGAGTTACTGTATAACTTAGAAATTAATGCAATTAGCTCAGGTGAGAAATTATATATTTTAAGTGTTTAAACAAGTACAACCAATTAACTGAATCAAAAGAATTATCTAAATTGAGACTAATGATAAAAAGTTATTTTTTTATTTTTATTTGCATAATCTATTAATGCATGTATTCTTATTATATCATCCTGACTTGTCTATTTCAAATAAACCCAATTTGATCATTGTTAATCAGTTTAGGTATAAGTAGATTAATTCTGTTCACTAAAATGGACAAGAACATCTTATAGTCCACATTTAAAAGCAAAATGATGAACATTTTGAAGGATCCTTATCCTGTTTTAAAATAGGTGATAGAATATTTCCTTGATGGGGGGACCTCAGCAGTTGTTTATATTTATTTGTAGACCTTATGCAATATTTTAACTGCATCATCTGGTAGTATTTTACATAGTTCTGGTATAAGACTGGCACCTTATTATTTTTTAACTTTTTTATTTGATCTCTCATTTCTGTTAAAGTGAATGGTCTATCATGTTTTTATTTGCTCATTCGTTAATTTATTATGTATATTTTCTCTTTAAAAAGTTTCAACTATATCATTATTATCTAAGTTATTTGTGTTATTTTTATATTTTCATAAAATATTTTAAATCTCTCAAAAATACCTTTAATAGCCGTTCTTTCTTTTTTATTGTTTATATGTGTTATAATTTCTTCAATAGGATTTAGTTTATTAATTTTCTTTGATCTAAGAGCAAGTTTATGCAAGCTTAAAGGGTTTACCGAATAAGCATGGTTTAAGTTTTTCCCAGGTTTATTGAAACTTTATGATTTAGACTTTTAATATAGTTTTTATTTAAGTTTTTAATGACAGATAATGTCATTTGGTTTTAGATTTAACTTTAGTGTGTCCATTTTGGCATGCAGTGTATTCAATTCTTTGTTCAGTTCTCTTGTTTTACTAATAAACCAGCTTGTAACTCTTCCATTTAAGTAAGCCTTTAGTGAATCCAACAAGACAATGTCAGTTACTTCACCATTCATGCTTATTTCTAGGAAATTTGTGATCTCTTTAACATAACAATCATTGAATCCTTTTATTTTAATAATGTACGCTGGTAATCTCCTGTGATATATTAGACAGTTTTTAAAATATTAAAGATTATAGCTTTATGTTTCAATAATAGGGGTCTATATCACTTCATCAAATCACAATTAAGTGAATGCCTCTTCATTAACCAACTAGTCAGTGAATATACTATTCATCAAATGAACTTGTCAGTTAAAAGTTTCCTAGTGCAAAGTGATTGCTGGCCGCCATCTGGAATTTGCCCTTTTCCCCAATGTATTGTGATCTCAGAGTTGATATATTTAGTTAGGGGGTGTGGAGGATGCAACCCCTCACATTGGAGGTTGTGGGCAGTGTAAGCCCCCCCCCCACACCTGCATAGGTGTTAAGTTTTATGGTTTTGTTTACAGTTGCTAGGGCGGACTACTGTCAGATTGCCCTAGGAAACTTTTCACTGAAAAGTTTGTTCAGTAAAATAGTACATTTGCTAAATAGTTGTTCAATGAAGAGGCAATCACTTAATTGTGATCTGACAAAGTGATCCAGGCCCTGATAATGGACATGAAACTATTGAAACTTCTCTGATATTTGATAACATATTGTTTAATACACAACTTTTATCAATATTCATTTGCATTCCATATCCATACAAATAATGGGTAAATTGAAGTGAGTCTGTTTTCCTTAGGTCATACATACCCTTTAAATTTATTAGATTTACAAAATTTGTTAAGTGCTTGGCTGAAGATGTGATTTGCAGCTTTCTATCTGCAGTGGAATCTTTGTCTGATAAAACTGAATTAAAATCACCAGTCATTACGACTTCACCTTTCATGTAATAGGCTATAGTGTCTGAATAATTTTTTACATTTATAGCTCCAACACCTGGAATCCAGTAAGAGTTCACCAATGTATATAGTTTCCCGTTCCAGTGAATTATAACAACACTTAACATGCCATTTTTATCAGCATAGGTATCTTTTACTTTAGGCATTACTTATGAGTTCTTCCATAAAATGAGTGTGCCTCTTCTTTAACCTTGAAAGCCAGAACCTGCTAAAACCAAATAATTCTTTAATGAAAGTTTATTGACATCTTTATTAAGTAAATGTGTTTCTTGTAGAAATACTATTTCAGCTTTATGTAACTGCAAGCATTTGAACAGAGTTTCCCTCTTTAGTGGATTATTCTAGCCATTAATATTAATAGATAAGCATTTAAAATCAGACATTTATATGAGAGAAAAAAAACAGAAGTGTACAGAACTTATTAGTTACTTTATAACAATATGAAATCTTCAGCTATGGACAAAACTTTTGAAACAAATAAAAAAATACCTAATAACATAACCCTAAAACATTCTACCATGGAATAATGTATTCCTAGTTTGCTGAAAAAGACAAACTATCTCTCAAACTCTCCATTAGCCTAACAAAGCTTAGCTCATGCTTCTGGTTCATATTAATGTGTCTCATATTTTTAGTACGGATCATCTTAAAAAAGCCTGTCAGTGAGTTATTAGGAATAAGAAAAGTTAAACAGGTGTTCAGAATCTTTATTATAAGTTAACCAAACTGAATAATTCTACAATCATCTTTCCCTATACCTCACATTACCTCTCTTGTCTACTCTACAGAGGAAGTCAGTTATTATTTTCATATTTATCAATTTATAGGTCAGATGATTTTATACTTTTTCTATTTTATTTTGTATGTGTAAAGTTTTTCATAGCATCATAAGTTCATAAATTAGTACTTGGCTAACTTTCCTTGTTGGTCATTCCACAACCAGTCAATTACCCCACATGTGAATCAAACCCTGTACCTTGTGCCTATAAGGTAAACATCTTAACCACTAAAAAATCTCCCACCCTTGTAGACATATTTATATTCTTAACTATATACATATTTACTTATTCTGATCTCTTTCTATTTCTGTTTGTATACTATGTCTTGTACTTTTGCTATATTCCCAGGTTTTACACTTTAGCTATAATCCTAGTGCAGAGTGTACTATAATAGAACATTTATATTTACTCTTATATATTTGACACTCTTTAATCTAGTACTACGGATAGAATCAGTCCTATTTTTTTTCTTTGAATGTTATGTCTAACAATGTCTGAACAAACATCTGAAAATTTTCCCTTTTAAGATTCAGACTTTACATAATAAATTGTTTTGAGATATTACATTTTATTATCATTAAAAAGAGACAATAACAGAGAACACAATCCTAAATAATTTATCAGAGGTGTCATTCTATTCGCTAGTATACAAACTATCCTTTTAATAGAACTATTTAATAACTGACAGTGGTTTACAATTCAATTCACTGTAATTTGCTTATTATCTAACTACTATTCATTGACATTTTGGCATCTGATTCGAACTATTATGATGATTTACTTTTAGACAGGAAGAAATATCCTGGACAGTTTGTAAAATTTTAGAATTCCCACAGCACCACACAAGTGCTCATGACTCTAAGTTGCTTCACACTGGTTTTCATGATAAGGGCTTTAAAATGAACAATCCTTCAAATGCATTTCACACAAAAATGCTCACAAGTGAATCCAAGCGACCTCCATACCAAATATCAATCCCCCAACCACCTGCAAATCACCAAATAACCAACAAAAAATGTCTCATAGTATCCAAATAACTAAAAAGCCATTGCATTCACAGAAATAACATTTAATGATTCACCAAGCACTATATGTACGAGATGTATATTAAAATGCAGACTGTCAATTTTTAAAGGAGATAGAGCAAATAAACTTGATTTAAAAGAATGACAGTTATGTGTGATCCAGGTTTAACTGGTAAAAGTGTGAGTGTTACTCTAATTATTTTATACCATTCTAAAAGTAATTTTTATGTATTTAAAATCTATATTTATTATACTTTGTTTATAATATAGCATGTCTTTCCTAGGTGCTATTACATGTCAATTACACTATCAGTAGGATACTACTGGACCATTTTAAGAACCCAGAATAAAACATGCCTTTTTAGTGTCATTTGTTGCATCTTGTATTATATTTAATAGTACATTATTCAACTATGCCAAGATAACAGAAAGTGTGCCACCTAACATAAGTTTAATCATAATAATGATTAACTTGTAATAAGATGAACAATTTAACCTTTTAAACTCTAAATGAAAATAGGTGTCTTTAATTTCATAAATAGCTAAAATAATCAAACTCTTACATTTTAAAAAGGGAACTAGTAACCATTTGAAGTAGGGAAAGAAAGAAAGAAAGAATGAGAGAGAAAGAAAGAAAGAAAGAAAGAAAGAAAGAAAGAAAGAAAGAAAGAAAGAAAGAAATGGTTTACCTTGTAAAAAGTAATATGCAGCACCTGTTCGTAAGTATTCAAGCACTTACTTAAATTAATAAGAATTCATAACCATGAAATACACTGATTTTCATTTGTCCTTCAGTTTGCTGGAAAGAAGATCTGTGCTTTAATATTGCTGCTCTTTAAGCATTTAACAAGTGGCACACATGCTTTTCTCCTGGACATCACTAATGTAAAATAGTCATTGTCAAATCTTACAGTATTTCCTTTAGTTTTAACTGGATTATTAGTCCATGCAGCTTTTAAGACTAAATCATTATCTTGACTTGAGAAAACTGTTATGATCACTGACTTTGATGAACGTGTTTTTGTTTTAAGATTAATTAGAAAGTAATCTATGTACCTCTTTGATGCCAAAGGAAAAAGCTTCAGGCAGGTTCAAAGTTTTAGACAGCCAGGTATTAAGGACTTGATTCATACTGTCTCCCTCTTCTTTTTCAGGAATCCTGTAAAACCTGATGTTATTCCTTCTAGATCTGTTCTGCAAGTCTTCTGTTTTATCCAGGAATAAGTCACTTTGTTTCATAAGAAATTCAGTGTTCACAATTAGACATTGTCTCTTCCATACGCGAGATTTGTTATGATTGTTGTTTAAGAGATTCACTCAGGACTTCAACTTGTTTTTTTATACTCCTCTTTAAATTTTTCCATTTTGCTTTCTAATTTATCTATCTTTAGAGATAACTCACTGTTGTTACTTAGTATAGCCTTTATGTCTTTTTTTTATAGTACTGTCCAGTACACTGGGCTTAGAGTGGCTCATTCTGAGACAATTAGTTCTTTCTAGTTTTCTTGATAGGAAAAAGCAATTAAAAGAGTTTCAAACTAGTTATTTTTGTAGTAAATCTTTCAGCAGATGTTAAACTATAAATTCATCATGTTTTAAAATGTTCTAACTGAGCTTTTTAGTAAAAATCTTGTCAGATATGTTAAAATGAAGCAGACCTAAAAAACAGTGCTGTTAACTGTTCACCATCTTGGCCATGCCCTGTCACTTTTTCAAGGTACAGTCTAGCAAAGTCTCTTGATATGAGTTCATGACAAAGTGTAGTGCTCTGTACATATCCTTCAGGCACTTCTGAAAAGGTGTATTGTCTACCAACCCATGTAAAAGCAAACTCAACTTTGCCTTCCTCTGTTATTGAAATTCAGAAGAAAAGAGAGGCCAAAACTGCATGGTGCAACAACTGAAGGCAACTTCTCTACAATGTTCATAAGGAAGGAACACTGGCTGCCAGTGGTGGTGCAATTATATTCAGTTCTGTATAGTCTGATGTTATCCTCTGTGACTCATCAGGCTTCTTCACTGGCCATGGTAGACTACTGAATGGACTTGGTTATGCCGACTCGCAGCATCTCTCAAACTGTTTTTGATTTGCCAGTGTGTCCAGCAGGTATTCAGTACTGTTCATTCACAATCAACTTAGGAAATGGAATATAAACTGGTTCCCACTGAACTTCACAGCAAATCACATCCTTGATTATATTGGTTGAACAGTGCCACTCTCCAAACTAAATGGCTCCTGCTGCAATCCCTAAAGCTTTCCCTCTCACTATATCTATGCCTAAAGATCTGCTTTGGTATGGACGCTTTTACCACTTTAATTCACACAGATATTTCATCACCAAGGGGTATCTTAACACTTCTTTCAACCCAGTAGATTTTGTACAGTCACACCACATTAATCCATACAGTCTGCCCTAAGACTCTTCAGGAGTTTCCTGCAAAATTGGTTATTTTGTCTCATGTGTCTACTAATGCCAAGGCATGCTGTGATCTCTTATGCCAGTGAATTGCAAGTTGTACATAAAAGCATCTATCCCCATACGCCCATTATGCCCATAGCTACTGCACTTGGTACAGGGGCCTGTTTTTACAAATATTTATTTCTTTTTGTTTCCTTTCTCCTCTTCTCATTTCACTTTTTTTGCTGTTCCTCAAATGTGCTTATTTCATCAATGTCTTGTGCTGCTACATTCCATTTTAAAATTTCTACAAAATTCTGTTGTCTGGTTACTTTTTTACCCTGTTGCTTTTTTTTATTATTTATTTATTTATTTATTTATTTATTGCAATTACCTTTTGTCTTCCATGAATTCTCCCAGTTGAGTTACTATCTGTATCATACACCAAACTTGCTGTTCAACAGTGCCTCCTATAGCTAACATTAACTTTCTCTTCTACCACAAACAGGAGGGGCCCTAAGTCAACTGGTGCCCTAGGCAAAAGGGCTCCACGATGCCCCCCACCACATTACCTGGTGCCCCCATCCTGGTCTACCTACACCAAATAAATACTGGAAAAGTGCCCCTGCTAGACCGGTGCCCTAGGCGGCTGCCTAGTTGGCCTATGCATTTTCTGCACTGCCATCTCTCTTAACTGCTGTTACATGGTTTCAAGTCCCAAGCTTTCCAGTTCTGACAATAATTTATCCAGAATAAACTTCTCCATTATTTTTCCACAAGATGATAGAAAGCTTATGGGTCTGTATGACTGCAGGTATGTCCTATTCTCCCTTTCCCTTAAAGATGGGATTAACAAGTGCACTTCTCTAATCTTGAGGACTCTCCCATACTTAAATGGCCTAACACATAACAGCTATAATATTACTGTAATTTTATGATGAAGTGTTCTCATGTCATTATTACTAATTCTGTCTTCTCCTTGTGCTTTATTTGGGTCCAGTATGAGAAGTTATTTTAAAATATAATCTAACTTAGTTTCAGTACCTGAAGTTACCTGGAAGTTAGTAGGACAATTTATCTTTGTAGAGTCAAACAGTTGTGCATACAATTTTAATTTATCTATAATCAGAGGTGGTTGAGAATAAACTTTAAAATCTATACACAGTTTCTCAATTAATATATTATTATTATTGACAGAATTATGGGCAACAGATCTTTGAAAACAGGTTGGCATAAGTTGTTAAATAAAAAAGAGAAATCATGGATTGTGAAACTGGGTAGATTATTTTCCACCTGGTTTAAATGAACATTTATAATTATTTAATTACTGATCAATTAAAGCTTTTGGCTTTGTATAAAATTAAGTGGCTGACTACAGGCTGAAATACACACTGAAAAAGGCCATTGGGCCGAAACCGGTTTGTTTTTCATGTTTTGTGGTGCCACATATTAAATACTACTATTTCCAGCTGGGTGCTGGCTGTTTTGTGACTGCTCTTATCATATTTGAGCCTTGGCACCTGCCGTCCATGCAGAATCTTTTGTTGCAGTCATTTCTGTATGCTCTACTTCTGCTGGTGGCATCTGCAGGAAAAGGAGTTTCTGTGTTCAGCTCTCATTGTTGGGATTTACATCTTTGGTATACCGGCTTTCTGCTTAGGTATATGAGCCAACCTACTTCATATATTTGAGTTGTTGCATCTGAATCAACAATTTGTTTGGGCTTCATTGACGTTTGGAGTTCTTTATACAAAGTAAGTGTTTTGGACATTGTCCTGACATAAACGAGTCTCGGAGGGATTTACATCTAGGATTTTACAACTGTTCCCCTTTGGATACTAGTCATAATCTGTGGGTGATGTTTTGGTCTACATAAATGCATGGCATTATTGCTTGAGGAAGGTGATTGCTGGCTGTTTTTTTGGATTTGAAGGACGTTTTTTGGATGACATTTAATTTCTTGCCCAATTATAGCTGTCAAGAGGTGTGGTTCTTATTTGGCTGCTGGTGTTTGCAGAAAGGCATTTTTCACAACTTTGGAATTTATGTTTTCATGGTACTGTTTTCAAGGGGTATATGAGCCAACTGACTTTATTGTATTAAATATCGGCATGTGCTTATACATCTGAAGCCTTATAGAGCTTAGCTTCATTTTCATTTATTTTCCTGGCATATACTATGTGATTGGAACTTTGTTCATGAATTTACCTGCCTTCAGAGCCTTTACAATTATTACAGGGCCTTTATAACTGTTCCCCTTTAGGTATTACTATCAGTTGGGGGTTGCAGCTTGGCTTGCTTAAATGTATGGCAAGTTACAATGGCCTTGTGTGTGGAGGAGATGATTGCTGTTTTTGGCAGCCATCTTTGGATGACGTTACATTTTGGCTTGTTTCAGCTACTACGAGTGTCAGAAGAAGTGAATACCTTCCTTTCTCTAAATTTGGGGATTGTTCTTGAGCAATGCTTGAAACTACAATATGTTCTGTCATAAATGTCGGAAGAGGTGAATACCATCCACTTTTTTGTTTTTGATGACCATTTTTTACGTCGATTTATGCCTTACAGTTATTAAGGGGTCTATATTAGAACACTGAAGTTTCAGAACTTCAAATGCTCTAATATCGACACCTATTAACCGAAAACCGATAACATCGAAAATTTAGAACAGCGAATTTTTTCATAGGGAAAAAATTTGCTGTTCCAAAACACATACACACAACACAAACACACCAATCAAACAGCAATCCACACACATACACCTAAAATCTTACATCTAAACCTACACTAAACTGTACATACACCACTATCTACCCACTTACCTTAACCCAAACCCTAACCCTAAGGTCCGTCACTATTGCACACACACCTCACCTGCGCCCTAACCCTAACTCACCTTCCCCACCCTAACCCTCATGTCCACACATTCACACACTTACCTGACTCGTGTCCACACCCTAACTCACGTAACCCACCCTAACCCTCATGTCCACACAATCTCACACTTACCTGAACCCGACCTGTAACTTTCCATCGCAGAGCTGAACATAGCGAAGCGTCAGGAAAGAACAACTTAATTCTTTCCCAAGGAAAAAATTTGGTTATCTAAAACTTTGCTATTTTCAGATTTCGCTTATTAGGTGTTGATATTAGAACATTCAAAGTTCTGAAACTTCAATGTTCTAATATAGACCCTTATTAAGAACTACTTGTGTGTTTTTTTACGTCGGAGGTGAATACCATCTGATATACAGTTTGGCATTTATTACAGCTATTTTAAAATAGTGGATTGCTTGGGTGTGTCCCTTAAGATACTCTAAGTTCTCTTTGTTTGACTATTACGTTTATACATTCCTTTTGACATCTAATTTGGTGGATCTGTTTTGTTTCATACGGGCAGCAGGATTACTTTTGGGACATAGATAAGACATTCTCTACTACTATTTTTGTAGTTCCAGGTTTGAACATATTTACAATAAGTATTAATCATACTGAATTTTGTTTTGTTGATTCAACAATTTTTGGGGGGCCAATACTAGGGCTATATAAGTATTTGATTGTCTAACATACTGTTTGACTATTAACCTGTTCATGATTTGGGTGCATCATATACTATATATGGTTTCTGATTGTAATGTAGATTTCAGTTATATAATTCTATTGTTAGCACCCTGTATATTGTTGCCCATTGCGGCTTTTGGGGATGATAGTGTTCCACAACAAATATAGGTTTGAATGGTAATAGGGTAATTATGTGTAATTATATATTTTTTGACTATCACATCAAACAGCCTATTTTATCCCTATATTTTGTGTTGGTTATGTTTGTGTCTTTCGGCTTTTCCCGGTTAGGGGTCGCCACAGCGGAACTCCGGTCCGCTAATGATTGGTAATGGATTTTTACGTACCAGGTTACCAGCCCTGACGCACAACCTTCAATGAAGGCACGCCCCATTCATGTATGCCTCCACACAGAAGATGCTCTAGCTGAGAATCAAACGGGACAACGTCTTGCTATGAGGTGACAATGCTACCGCAGCACCACCACGGCAGTTATAAGTTTTATTATGTATTATCATCCCATACATAAAAGATTTTCTATATTTTTCACCAACATGGATTTAATCACTATTTTGAAGGGGTTGTCAGCAGACAAAGAAGAAATTCAAGTCTTTGGGATTGGGAGTACACATAACAGCAATGATTAGGGAAAGTTATCTCCAGATACAGCATGTGTCTCTACCTTTGACCAGTTAAACAAACACATAAAAAATCGTAGACCATGTGTTTGGCACTTAAGGCTCTTTAAAGCCTATTTAGAAAAGGATATTATCCCAAGGGGCTTGAGAATTCGTATTAAACCTTTAGTTGGCCAACCTGATGATACACTTCTTACATCTTGGTCTGAGATTCAACAAAAAGCCTCCATACAGTTTGTCAAAACTTTACATGAGTACTATGAATGTAGAATAGATACACACATATCTGAGGTCACTCAGATTTGTAAAAAAACTAAATCTTTTGAGAGTTCATCAATCTATAAACAATGCTTTGACAAGCTAAGGGAGGAGTTACTTCAGTTTGAACAGGAACTAAAAGACAGGAAAATTTGTAAATTCAAGAGAGATTTAAGGGATTATAATTTAGGGAAGCCCTTTGAATATGTAAAAAGCACTAAAAGTGTTAAATTTGTCCAAAAAGCTTTACTGCCAATGGGCCAAAAGAGAAAAAAAGTAAACCAATCCTTAAAACATCAATCAATGATACATCTGGTGAGGATATGTCCTCATAATACTGACACAGAAATTGATAGACAGCAGACGTCACCAGCCTACAAGAAATCTTGTAATACTGAACAAGATAAGCTATCACAGGATATTGATTCAGTCCCTTTATTATCTATAACAAAAGGAGGAGGGTGGTAGGAAACACAAATTTAAACACAGGCATAGAAGGCTTTCTGGAAGCAATGTTGAATATTCTGAAACCCAGATGACTTCTACAAGTAATGCCATTAATATTTCATTGGCTATTTTGTCTGAATCTGATTATGTGATACTTAAAAAAGGTTTGAACTTTACCCCTGTTTTTTTTCTCTCAGAAGATACCTTTGTTGAGGATTTATATGATTTTTGTAGACTGCTTAATCTTAAATTACATTTTCAGGATACTGGATGGGATAATGGGCACATGGAGTGTAGTGGTTTCAAGTTTCATAGATCCACTTTTGTTCCACCTATGAGCAAAACTGTTGAGGTGTTTCAAAATATATATATTGAAAGAATTACACTTTGGCTTGAACCATCATAAATATATTTCTCCTTCTAATTTGACACCAAGAGAAGTGGATGCTCTAGAGAATTTAAGGAACAACAAGACTATTGTCATTATTCAAGAAGACAAAGGCAGTTCAACAGTAGTAACGGATAGGTCCATGTATGTTGAGGAGGCTGACAGACAGTTACAAAATGTTAGATTCTACACATGTATGCCCTAAAATCCCACCATTAGGTTCAAAAATAAAATAAGACACATTTTTGGAGTCTGCAGTTAGTGAAGGCATAATAGATAAATATAGATTGTTTCATTTAAAAGTTAAAGCTCCCTCATCACAGTATTTTTATCTTCTTCCAAAAATTCATAAAGACATTAATAAACCACCAGGGAGACCTATTGTTTCTGGGGTTAGGGCAAGTATACAGGACACAACAGAATTTCTAATTATTGTTTCCAACACCCAATTGGAGCCAGGTTGGTTGATGTGTACCCTGGACATCACTTCTCTTTATACCAGTATTCCACATTGGGCAGGATTATGTGCCCTGGAATATTGGTTGAACAAAATGTCCTTATATAGTCTGGGATTCAATACCTTCCTTTTGTGTTTGCCAGAGCATGTTCTGTCTAAAAATGTATTCTACTTTAACAACAAATGCTATCTACAGTTGAAAGGTACAGCTATGGGTGCATCTTTTGCACCCATATATGCTAATCTGTTCATGTGTTATCTTGAACAGATCATTTATGATAGCAATCATAATATATTTCTTGATGAAATAGACATTTGGCAGAGGTTTTTGGATGACTGCTGGATGGTGTGGAAATCAGACATTATATATCTATAAGAAATTGTCCAGTATTTGAAAGAAGATAAATGGGGTATAAAATGTATGGTCAATTATGATTTGACATCTATTTCTTTTCTGGATGTAACCATATATAAACAACTTGATGGTACCTTGTCCAGTTCATTATATAGAAAACCCCATAATTCAAATACATTATTACATGCCTCCAGCTGTCACACATTATTACTCACATCCCCAAGTCACAATTTATGAGAATGCATAGGATCTGCTCCAACACTGAGGACTATAAACATTTTGATCAGGATCTAATCAATCGTTTTAGAGAACGTGGGTGTCCTATGGCCAATATGTTTAAGACCAGTAGGGATGTTCAACAACTCTCCAGAAATTATTTACTTACACATAAAAAACGTTAGTTCCAGAGGGATCACAAAATCAGGTTCACTACAACTTATGGCAGAAATACACATGAATTTTTGGACATAGTGCAACAGCATTGGGACATTTTGTTGGCTGATGAAAAATTATGTGACATGTTAAGGGATAAATGTTCATTTTCATTCCATAAAGGTCAGACTTTGGGGTGTCATTTTAGCCATTACAAATGTTATATGCCATTGGAACACTCAGCATAGGCTACACTAGATGGAACCAAAGTGGTGGGATGTTACCCTTGTGGTCATTGCTCTTTTTTGCAAATACATTTTTCAGACAAAAGAATTCTCTAGTAAAAACAATCAAAAAGTTTTTTTCTATTAATGTCTTTTCTAACTGCAGCAGTGATTTGGCCATTTACCTTGCAATTTGTTCTTGCTCAGCTTTTTATGTTGGCCAAACTTCAAGACCCATTAAATTTCGTATTTCAGAACATCTTAGTAATATTAGAAATAAATATCTGACCAATGCTTTGTATAAACATACTACTTTACATAAGACGGCCACATTCAAATTTATCATTATTGACAGAATTATGGGCAACAGAGCTTTGAAAACAGGTTGGCAAAGTTGTTAGATAAAAAAGAGAAATCATGGCTTGTAAAACTGGGTGGATTATTTCCACCTGGTTTAAATGAACATTTATAATTGTTTAATTAATGATCAATTAAAGCTTTTGGCTTTGTATAAAACTAAGTGGTTGACTACAGACTGAAATATACATTGAAAAAGGCCATTGGGTTAAAACCTGTTTGTTTTTCATGTTTTCTGGTGCCACATATTAAATACTTCTATTTCCAGTTGGGTGCTGGTTGTTTTGTGACTAATCTTATCATTTTTGAGCCTTGACACCTGCAGTTCGTGCAGAATCTTTTGTTGCGGTTGTTTACTTCTGCTACATCGTATGTGTGTGTAAAACAGTTTCCTATTATCCTGAATATCTTTATATACATTTTCTTCATTTTTTCTTGATTTCGTCTCATGCTATGTTTAATTTGTCTGTCCAGCTTACTTCAGTTTTCAAATTCATAGTTTGATCTCTTTTCCATTGGTTATATTTTTCCCCTCTCATCTTAATTAATTATCTCATTCTTTCAGAAATACACCCTCCTTACCTTGTGTGCCTAGATACTGATGTTAAACATTTTTTTACATTCAAGCAATTTCCCTTTCAAAACTTACGATGATCTTTCTGCATTTTTCCACTAAACTCATCCCCTCCTATTAATTTTATACAGTGACTGTTTAGCTTCCATATAATCTGTAATTAATCTTTTGTGTGTTGGTTTAGATTTCAGTTTGATAGAATCACCTTGCTGTAATTTAACCTTTACAACCCCTAGGCATACTGCACATCAGCAGTGGTAAAACTTGATACAAAAGTAATGGTCATTTCCTTCGGAACATAAACGATGTCCAGTATGTTCCATTCCCTGGTAGTGTTTTTTTTTTAATAATCTGAAGCAATTGTTGCTCCTGAACATATATTGTAAGTAATTTCCTTACTAATGTTGTTGAATCAATATTATTTCTGTCTGTTTCTGGTAAATTTAAATCTCAAGCCTCTGTTGTTTTGCCCTCACGTTTTATGCAAGAAATGTATGAATTCCTCTGTGCTATAAGGACTTGATTTTGGTCTTCTTGACATTCCAACAACTGTTTGAATTCCTCTGTGCTATAAGGACTTGATTTTGGTCTTCTTGACATTCCAACAACTGGTACATGTCCCAGGGTTGCTTTCACTGTCACATTTACACAACCTGTAGCACTGGTTTTATCATCTAATATAATAATCACAGGTCTCATATCAATAATCCCTATCATAACATTTCCACCATATTTTCTGTTAGAATGTCTGCTACCATACAATTTATTATACCCTGACAGATCCAATTTCCATTGCTTGTTCTTTAACCATGTTTCACAAACAATGACAACATGAGTCTTCTGGGAATGTAGAAAATTTTCCTACAAAAAATGTATTACTACTTTTAGCATTAACAACCAGCACAGATGCCTCAAATGCTATCTACAAACTGTCAAGTTTCTAACCTGGCAAAAATTCTGTCTTGTATTGTTAAAATATTGGAATCTATCTTCCTTATTCTTAACAAGTGTATTGCATCCTGTCTAAATACATATGTGCCCAAAATTCGGCCTGGATGCTCTTCATTTCCACTTTTTAAAATAGGCCACTTTTTTCACATAGATATTTATCCCCAAAAATCTTTTCATTCGCATTGACCTGACTCTCCTTTCAATATGTGCTTTGTGAAAATATGTCCTAACACATACACAAGCTGTGCTATCTAATAGGGAAGTAAGTTCCCTACTAACAGTCAGAGTCCTTGAAGATGGTATCATTGTACCATCATGAATAAAAAAAGCTCCATAGCTCCATACTTCCTTACACTGAAGCATTTTAACCCTACTCAATCCTGTACTTTTGTTTCTTGCAAGCATAACACAATTTGATGTTTGTTATCCTCTCTGCAAATGTAAGTATCAGTTCCTCTAAGAACTGAATCTCCAGCTACTAGTATACAATTTCTGTCCAGATCTGAAGAATTACCTGCTTCTAATACAGCAATGTCTGTTGTATCAATTGTTACAATGGAATGATCTTCATCACCATTATTCTTATTAATCTCACTGCTTTCATTGTTTATCTAGATTGCAGACCTACAATTCTCAGCAAGCTATCTTTGAACTTCCACTCATTCATCCATATTGTCCCCTTCAGTCGTTCTCCTTTTTTCTAGCAGTAATGTTCTTCAATCCTACCGTGTTCAACTTTTCTTTTTTAGACTGCTCCTTCCCTCTTTTTTCCTGTCTTCTTTATTGAAAAACGAATGCAATTTTCTGTAGACTGAATGTTTTCTTATTGAACAATGGTACATACTCTCTTTGCATTATAGACATTGATCATCATTTCTTTCTTCCTATGTATTTGTTGTGAACTTCTCCTTTTCTTTCATTTTTTTCTTCTACATGCTCTGAATACACAAACTGTTGAATATGTGCATCCTGAATTCCAGAATTGTTTTCATCAGTATCATATTTAATAGGGGTTGAGCTATATTTACTGACTGTGGACACTTAACTTTCACATAACATCAACTTTCTTAAATGTGTTCTATTTGCACTTTGCCTAATATTACTTATTTATTTCAGCAGGCCTGTCTTAATATATGTTACAACAGTTTTCCAAGATGTGGCAATAAAGTAAAAGTCTAGATTTACTACTAATAATAGCAAGCAATAATTCAACTTTTTCAGGACGAGCAGAGGTCTCAAACATTATCAGGTGCTGTTACCTTTCTATATACATATCATTTAGTTCACTGTGCAAGATACTTGGTGCTTTAGAAATTATGAATAGAATACTCATTTAAGGAATGCATTTTCACCTACAAACAATTAAAGAAAAGAACAATCAAAATTGGTTACCAAACAATTCAGAGAAATTAAAACAATTAGTAATTTAAGTCAAATGAGGAAGTCACACAGAGTATGCAAATAATTATTACATTAAGTATACTGAGCTAATCGTGCACAAGGGGAAGTAACTCATAAGGTTTCATAGTTTCATAGTTTCATAGTATAGTACTAGGCTATCTGCCCTGGGGCATTTGTAAGCCTAGCCATAGTGATGTAGCTTTTGCCACCCCATGAAATGGTACAAAAATGTACAGAATAAATTTAGAATACTGTGCCTCTGTCTAGTAGTGACACAGTGAAGGTCCCCTTATATAATAGAATTAGTTTACTGTGCCCCTGTCTAGCAGTGACATAGATGTGACCCCTGGGGTAAACTTACGATCTCCCATCCACTCATCAAGATTTCTCTTGAAGAGGGTCAGTGAGGGGCTCTGCCTAATACGAACTGGGATCTTGTTCCAAAGCATGGGAAGCCTCTGGGTTATGAATCTATCCCTCCAGCATGTCCTATTCATACTTGTGCCAAGGTTTAAGTCTTTAGCTCTCGTGGTCCTGATTGATTTGGATTTTTTGAGGTGGAGCATGTCCATCAGATCCTGATTGGACATGGCCTTGTACGTCAGGCAGAGATCACCTCTGAGCAGGTGGTATGCTACTGAATAGAGCTGAAGTTTCTTTAGTCTGGCAGAATAAGACATATGTTGGAGACCCTTGATCCTCTTGGTGAGGTACTTTTGTGGTCTCTCCAGCTGTTGAAAATGCTGGGGGAGGTACATACCAAATGGGGCATTGCACTCAATCATGGGTCTGATGAGGGAGGAATATAGGGGTACAATGACATCCTTGGATCTGGATGTGAATCCCGTCATGATGAGGTGTGCAAGGTAGAATGTTTTTCTAACCACTTTGGCAACGTGGGTGTCAAATGACAGGTCACTGTCGACTTGGGTCCCTAGGTCTCTTGATTACTTTTTCCATACTCACTGGGTTGCTGTCTATGTGATAATTTGTGGGTACATTGTTTTTCCCAAAGGGGATGACTATACATTTTTTGGCATTTAGTTTAAGGCCATGACTCCGGCACCAGTTGTCCGTTTCTGTGAGGCCTTTTTGTAGGATGTGTGTGTCTGCTGGTGTATCGACTATGGCGCCTAGTTTGCAGTCATCTGCAAACTTTGTCAGCCACAGCCCTCCCATGTTTGCTTTAATATCTGAGAAATAAATGCCGAACAAGAGGGGTCCCAGGACATCTCCCTGTGGGACACCACTTGTGACTGGCTTTGAGTCTGACATTGCTCCAGCAATTTTAACTTTATGGGTTCTGTCCTTTAGCCAGTTTGCAACCCATTTAGTGACATAAGGGTTCACTTTTAAGCTGTTGAGCTTATCTATGATGCCTGAGTGGGGTATTGTGTCGAAGGCCTTAGCCAAGTCCAGGTATGCTGTATGGACTGCTTTGCCCTCATCAATGGCTCTAGTGACTGTTTCAAAAAAGTCAACCAGGTTTAAAAGGCAGGATCTGCCCTTTACAAAGCCGAACTGGATGGGGTCAAGTGTCTGTAGGTCCCCTATGTCTCTGTTTATGAGTTCCATAATGATTCTTTCCATAGCTTTGCAGAACAGGCTGGTTAAGCTTATGGGGCGGTAGTTTCCAGGGTCTGTAGAGGCACCCCTTGTGGAGTGGGACCACTGTTGCTGTACACCAGTGTTCAGGTACATATCCCGAAGTAAGGCTAAGGTTAAATAGCATTTTTATGTGCGGCTTTAGCTCCTCTTGGAGTTCACGTAACACGCAACCCGGGATACCGTCAGGTCCCATTGATGCTGTGTTTTTTGCTTTGTTTAGGGTGGTTCTCACTTCGACATCTGAGATGCCAGCGAGATTACATTCAGCTGCAATAAGTTTTTCTTCTTTTGGGGTGAAGGAGGGGAGAAATTTGCACTGAACCTGTCAGCCAGAATGTTGGCAATATCTGTGGGTTCAGTGTATTTTTTGTTGTTGTGAACCAACTCTGAGCATATCTGAGGATTTCCGCCCAGGTTTCTAACATAGCTGAAGAA
This sequence comes from Protopterus annectens, assembly GCF_019279795.1. Lineage (NCBI taxonomy): Eukaryota > Metazoa > Chordata > Ceratodontiformes > Protopteridae > Protopterus > Protopterus annectens. Next base: position 1,178,315,532 of record NC_056741.1, on the reverse strand, counting down.
GGCTTTGTGGTTATCTTTAGTGTCCTTAGCGATTTTTCTCTCAAAGTTGGCCTTGGATGTTTTTATGAGAGAACGTAGTTTTCTGCTAATGTTGATCAGAGATGTCTTCCCTTCATGGGATTTTGCTCTAGCTTCCTTCTTTTGTTATACAATTTGTTTATGGCTGAGGTCCACCAGACAGGACGCTTACCTTTGATGGAGAGGGACTTGGATTTGTTTGGGATTGCATGATCCATGCATTCTTGGAGATGTCCATAGAAAGCATTTGTGAAGGATTCGGCATTGTGGGATGTGGTATCCACTGGCACAGTGGGCTTAAAGGATACCATCTCAGTCTTAAGAAGAGTGAAGTCTGCTTTTGAGAAGTTTTTCACTGTGGTCTTTTGTGCTGGGGGTGGAGGTGGATATGTATATCCAGGGTGATTAGTTTGTGGTCAGATCTCACTAGTGAGGGGTATACTCCGTGTGGAGCATTTTGTCCCCATGTTTGTGATGATCAGGTCTAGTATATTATCTCCCCTAGTGGGAGAGGTGACTAGTTGTTCCAGTGCATTTGAATTTATGAATTCCAGGAACCTTTTGGCTAGGGTATTAGGGCTAGAATAATGTACCCAATCTATGTTTGGGTAGTTGAAGTCTCCCAGTATGATGGTATTTTGTGATACATTCATAGCCTCCAATGTCTTCAGAAGGCTGAGTGGGGTTCTTGAGATTGGGAGGGTGGTCTGTAACATGCTACCAGTTTTGCCTATGGTTAGTTGCACCTGTATGGTTTCTGATGCTTCATGTGTTGCTACTAGCCTGGAGGTGTGGGTGTCCTTGATGAATATGGACACTCCCCCTCCCTTTGTGGTTTGGCCCGGGTTTTGGGGCTGAAAAGCATGATACGAGATATAGCCTGGTAGCGCTGGGGTGCTCTCAGGAGCCTTGAACCAGGTTTCAGTTACTGCACAGACGTCGATGTTCTCCATGCTGAGGAGTGCATCAAGTGCCTGCATCTTGAGATTTAGACTTCTGGCGTTGAGCAGCATTACCCTTAGTTTTTTTCCATTTTGTTTTCTAAGGAGGTGGGTTTGTCTTTTGAGCCTTGCCTAAAAAGGCACTATGGGGTGGCAAGAGCCTTAGCCAATATCCAGAAGCCCAGTGGTGACAGGTGTAAGCCATCCCTGCGAAGCAGCGTGGCTTGTCCAACATGTCATCCCAGGCAGACAGACATTGATCCCCTTAGAATGACACCAGTACTTGAGCCAATTGTTAAAGCTGATCATCTTGTCTTTGTATTGTGGTATCATTCTTGGTGAGGGCAAGATGCTGCTCAGGTCAGGGTCATACCAGCCTGGGCTACATAATCGGAGAGCTCCTCTATGTCTCTTTTCATGTAGTCCAGGGAGGTACGTCTCAGGTCATTCACACCAGCATGGACAATGACGGAGTCATATTTGTACTTGCTTTGGAGTGACTTGAGTGCGTGTGTTATGTATGGATCCTAGCTCGATAGACAGCTCACAGTCACCTTCTCCTTGTTCAGCCTGGTCACGGGACATCAGTGTGTCTGACTATAGAGTCACCTATTACTAGTGTATCAGGCAAGGTGTTTGGCCTTAAGGGCTGTGATTGGTTGACACACTGATTTATTGAAGTATGTGTTGCATATGTTTTGTTTTTAGGTGGTAGATTTTGATGTCTGCTTTGGGAGCCTCTGTTGTTTTGGTAAATTTTTATTAGAGCCCGAGTATGTCTTTGTGTTTTTATGTGTTTGGTTTGCAGTTGTGGTAGGTCTATGGGACTGGGATTGTTGTGTGTCTGGTTGCCATCTCCTCTTGTCTGGTCATGCCAGCCCTGAGTTGAGAGAGTTCAGCCTCCAGTTTGTGGTTGCTAGCTGATATTGACATCTCTTTTCCATTGGTTATATTTTTCCCCTCTCATCTTAATTAATTATCTCATTCTTTCAGAAATACACCCTCCTTACCTTGTGTGCCTAGATACTGATGTTAAACATTTTTTTACATTCAAGCAATTTCCCTTTCAAAACTTACGATGATCTTTCTGCATTTTTCCACTAAACTCATCCCCTCCTATTAATTTTATACAGTGACTGTTTAGCTTCCATATAATCTGTAATTAATCTTTTGTGTGTTGGTTTAGATTTCAGTTTGGTAGAATCACCTTGCTGTAATGTAACCTTTACAACCCCTAGGCATACTGCACATCAGCAGTGGTAAAACTTGATACAAAAGTAATGGTCATTTCCTTCGGAACATAAACTATGTCCAATGTGTTCCATTCCCTGGTAGTGTTTTTTTTTTAACAATCTGAAGCAATTGTTGCTCCTGAACATATATTGTAAGTAATTTCCTTACTAATGTTGTTGAATCAATATTATTTCTGTCTGTTTCTGGCAAATTTAAATCTCAAGCCTCTGTTGTTTTGCCCTCACATGTTTTATGCAAGAAATGTATGAATTCCTCTGTGCTATAAGGACTTGATTTTGGTCTTCTTGACATTCCAACAACTGTTTGAATTCCTCTGTGCTATAAGGACTTGATTTTGGTCTTCTTGACATTCCAACAACTGTTACATGTCCCAGGGTTGCTTTCACTGTCACATTTACACAACCTATAGCACTGGTTTTATCATCTAATATAATAATCACAGGTGTCATATCAATAATCCCTATCATAACATTTCCACCATATTTTCTGTTAGAATGTCTGCTACCATACAATTTATTATACCCTGACAGATCCAATTTCCATTGCTTGTTCTTTAACCATGTTTCACAAACAATGACAACATCAGTCTTCTGGGAATGTAGAAAATTTTCCTACAAAAAAATGTATTACTACTTTTAGCATTAACAACCAGCACAGATGCCTCAAATGCTATCTACAAACTGTCAAGTTTCTAACCTGGCAAAAATTCTGTCTTGTATTGTTAAAATATTGGAATCTATCTTCCTTATTCTTAACAAGTGTATTGCATCCTGTCTAAATACATATGTGCCCAAAATTCGGCCTGGATGCTCCTTGTTTCCACTTTTTAAAATAGGCCACTTTTTCACATGGATATTTACCCCCAAAAATCTTTTCATTCACATTGACCTGACTTTCCTTTCAATATGTGCTTTGTGAAAAAGATGGCCTAACACATGTGCAAGCTGTGCTATCTAATAGGGAAGTAAGTTCCCTACTAACAGTCAGAGAGTCTTTGAAGATGGTATCATTGTACCATCATGAATAAAAAAGCTCCATAGCTCCATACTTCCTTACACTGAAGCATTCTAACCCTACTCAATCCTGTACTTTTGTTTCTTGCAAGCATAACACAATTTGATGTTTGTTATCCTCTCTGCAAATGTAAGTATCAGTTCCTCTAAGAACTGAATCTCCAGCTACTGGTATACAATTTCTGTCCAGATCTGAAGAATCACCTGCTTCTAATACAGCAATGTCTGTTGTATTAATTGTTACAATGGAAGGATCTTCATCACCATTATTCTTATTAATCTCGCTGCTTTCATTGTTTATCTTGATTGCAGATCTACAATTCTCAGCAAGCTATCTTTGAACTTCCACTCATTCATCCATGTTGTCCCCTTCAGTCGTTCTCCTTTTTTTTAGCAGTAATGTTCTTCAGTCCTACCGTGTTCAACTTTTCTTTTTTAGACTGCTCCTTCCCTCTTTTTTCCTGTCTTCTTTATTGAAAAATGAATGCAATTTTCTGTAGACTGAATGTTTTCTTATTGAACAACGGTGCATACTCTCTTTGCATTATAGACATGAATCATCATCTTTTTATTCCTGTGCATTTGTTGTGAACTTCTTCTTTTCTTTCATTTTTTTCTTCTACATGCTCTGAATACGCAAACTACTGAATATGTGCATCCTGAATTCCAGAATTGTTTTCATCAGTATCATATTTAATAGGGGTTGAGCTATATTTACTGACTCTGGACACTTAAGTTTCACATAACATCAACTTTCTTAAATGTGTTCTATTTGCACTTTGACTAATATTACTTATTTATTTCAGCAGGCCAGTCTTAATATATGTTACAACAGTTTTCCAAGATGTGGCAATTTTAACAAGTGTAATTATTGTTAAGTAAAAGTCTAGATTTACTACTAATAATAGCAAGCAATAATTCAACTTTTTCAGGATGAGCAGAGGACTCAAACATTATCAGGTGCTGTTACCTTTCTATATACATATCATTTAGTTCACTGTGCAAGATACTTGGTGCATTAGAAATTATGAATAGAATACTCATTTAAGGAATGCATTTTCACCTACAAACAATTAAATAATTTAAAAGAAAAGAACAATCAAAATTGGTTACCAAACAATTCAGAGAAATTAAAACAATTAGTAATTTAAGTCAAATGAGGAAGTCACACAGAGTATGCAACTAATTATTACATTAAGTATACTGAGCTAATCGTGCACAAGGGTAAGTAATTCATAAGGCTGTCACTCTGACCTACTGTACCATTTATGCTAGTCACACTAAAATGCTGGATGTCCTTTACATCGAGCACATTAGCTTCTGTTCACTATCACTCACAGTTGCACCTCATTACAACAGTAAAATCAGAGTTAAAACATAAAATATAAATCAAAATAAATGTTCATCATATTGGTCACTGCTGCATAGCCTCAGCTAGCTACTGGGAGTTCTTCTAGCATTAGTATTTCTTAAAGAATTAATAATCAACACTATCTTCCCAGAAAAGGAACAGCATAAACCAAATGTTGGTCCTCAAAGACCTTGGAGGAGTATACTTTTAAGCAGCAGTAATAATTCGAACATCTACTGTTATGGTAAGTTTATTTACACAACTGTACTGTACTCTTACCAAGCAGCTGAACAATAAAACACAAACCATCGCTGGACTGTTTCAGATAAGACTTACACTCATCAAAGACTGCAGTACCATCAGACAATTCTAGGCAACAGGCAGCTGCTGGTCAAACAGCCAGACTCTGAACTGCTCTAATGTGTTGGTTTGATGCATTAAGTGTCGGTTTTAAATGTGAGAGGTATACTTGGCAAAAACATATGTGTAATGTCCTCTATATTAAGGTGTATTACATTTCCTTCAGTATCCCACACTCAAAGAGACCAAATTACCTCAGCCTGTCATGTCTTTTACTTATACGTCTGAATCAAGTTCAGCAACTCTGAGTACATGTTCTCATGTCTGTCCAATTCTGTAACCGATTCTCATCTTCTGTACATACCTCTCAACCACCTGGAACAAAAAATCTGGACAAAGCAAAAGTGGGAGGCAAAGACCCATAAAACGGGACGTATTTTAATTATTTCTCTTATAAACTTAGGTCACTAGAACAGCAGCGCCTGTGTTGACATGCATTTTCTGAAGGGTGTGAAGTCTTAAAGTCAAATGTATGTAATTAATCCTCAGCAATCTGCCAGAAGAACTCAAATGTTATAAATTGCAGATCAAAAATATTAGGCAAAAATCTGGACTTTCTGTGAAAATCTGGACAGCTGAGATGTATGCTTCTGTGCTAACACCTTTTCTCTCCACCACAGGACATTTTTCTGTTAATGGAGCCCCTAACAAAAGTCTCCTTTTCATCATCATCATCAGCAGCAGCAGCAGCAGCATCTAATAAGGGGTAGCCACTCTCACAGATGTCTGGAATGAACTCTTGAGTTAAACACTGATGTCTGCACCCCATCTCTGGATGGAAACTGTTTGTCCACTCCCACACTGTTGAATGTGCTGTTTTATTGCTCATTGATTAACAGATCAATTTATTCTCAAATTCTTCAGTAGTCTGTTCTGCGCTCTATAAAGCATTTCTGTCTAAATGGTGTTTATGCTCAAGTTCTTTCTGTTGTTATTCAAGTAAAGGAACCTTTTTTGTGAGTTCTGTTGTTTAACAACTTATGTACCTCAACATCATTAAAAATAATCAGCCAGCTGCCCTGCTCCCATTTGCCCTTTATTTACTTAATTATAATTTTTGTTGTTCTACCTTTATATCTGCTAAATTTGCTGCTATATCAGCTGGATATACTAAACTCTGGCAATTATAAAGGGGGTGGGAATATTTTACTTAAATCTTTTGTTACTGCGGTCTACAGACCAACATTAAATCAGTAAGGGAATTTCTCTACAAACACTTTATCCTCAGCTGTCTCTTGAATCTTATCTGCCTGCTTCCTCCCAGATATCAATAATGGTGATCATTGTACCTTCTCCATGCTTAGACTATGTTTCTTCAGAATGCCATCCAATGTCAACAAATAT
>NC_056741.1:1178224251-1178306751 GCF_019279795.1 Protopterus annectens | reverse complement strand
ATACATAAAATGTGAAACAGTATAAAGAAAAAGAATAGACATACAAATATTCTTGTTAACCTTGTCTTTCAAAGTTGCAGACCAATTTACATGTTGCATATCCTTGGCTAGGAGAATTCTTATAAACAAAAATGGAAACTCTATGAATTGAACAAATGCTGTAGTCATCTAAAATATTTCAATTAAATTGTGACCCTGGTTGAATTTGGGTCAAACATATATGCAAAATATTATTACAATAAAAAGAATTTGAATAATGCTGTAGTCCTATGAAAGCATGAAGCTAAAACTTACTGGAATATAATACCTGCAGCATAACAGAGCTAAACAAACAGCAAACCATTTGTCATTCCATTCTACCTTTTGAAAAACTAGCAATCTCACTGTCTAACAGCAGCTAAAAACGCGTCAGTCTTAAAACTGATAACTGTGACTGAACCTGCCACGGTCAAACATAAATCTTGAGGCAAATATCTGATACAGACCATTTAACTTTTAAGTAAGGGTCGCTTTATTTAAAAGTTGGACATATTACAGGTTACTTCCTAAATGAAATCCCACCCTATCACAATACAGAGCCAATAAGTATGGAGCCAGCTGTCAGTGTACTGACCTGACTCGGGTCTTCCTGCATGCATGCATGCACATCCAGACAGCTGGCTGCATATATTTCCTCCTCTCCTCTGTTTTCATCATTAAAGACAAATAAACAATGTCAGGTGATGAAAGGGTTGGTGCAGTTGAAGGGCATGAATTGAATGAGGTTGAAAAACAGATTATGCCTACAGTTGTGGGGGAAGGAGTAGTAACAGGCCAGTTACATACATATGAAGGCTGAAACAGGAGGGCAGATTGTTTCTGTTGGAGTTTGACATTAGAGATGGAGGTGAGGGGAGCACTGACAGGGGTGTTCAATGAAATGTTAAGAGGGGGGTGATTACTGGTTTTGACGACAGACATAAAATTCACAGCAGTGATGAAGGGGAAGAGGAACAAGGAAAGCCCGGAAAACTGTAGCTCTATTTTACTGTGTAACGCATATGTTAAAATATTTGCTAGACTACTGACTTCTAGATTGGGGAGGGTTTTATTAAAGCTGGTGCTTTTGTGAAAGGGTGCTCGTACATAGATCAGTGGAAGCTACTGATGGATTTTGTGAATTGAAGGGAGATTAATGTGCAAAAAGTGGCAATAGTTTTGTTTGTTTGTTATCCAAAAATCCTTAGATATAGTTAGTTAGGCATTTCTGAGATGGAGAATACATTGGGGAGAATGTCTGTTAGAGACTTAGGGCAATGTACAAAAATACAGTAGTTAGGACAGAAGTCAGTACATAGGTGTTTGAGGTTACTGTGTTAGACAAGGGCATAAGGCAAGGGTGTTTGTTTTCAGTGAGTTTGTTTCTATTGTTAATAGAGATGTTAGCATAGAGAAACATGGGGTGTTGCCAAAGCTGCAATGGTAAGGGAATGGTGGATTTTCAGTCCAGATGACTATATGCTACTGTTAGTTAGGGATGATAACATTATGTCAGGTATCTTGGGACTTCTGATGAGTTTGGGAAGGCTTCCGGGTTGCAGTAATGTATATATGCTCAGAAAGGTGGGGCAATATTCTTTTGAACTGGAACACTTTATCTGAATTGTTTAGATGTAGTTAAAACCTTAAGTTTAATTCTGTTGGCTGCCAACAAAGCAATTACTAGAAAATAGAAATCAAAGTCTAAACCAACAGTATTTGAAGTACTGACTATTATAAATGAGATAAAAGAACTAGAAGAAGTCTCTTTAGAAAAAAGAATAACAAAATTACATACAAATAAATGGAAATTGTGGGAACAACAAATGTACAATAAAGATGAGGAGGAGTGAAGTTTAAGGGAAGGCAGGAATTCAACAAGTTACATAATCCTGGACTAATAATAGTTACAAAGAAAAAAAATATGTGATGTATAATATCTGTAAATGCAAAAATGCTAATATGGTTTGTTTTCTTTTCAGGTTAATGTGTGTTTGCTTATATCTGAACTGATAATTTAATAAATATGTTTAAAAGAAAGAAAGGTGGGGCAATGCAAGTGTCACTGATGGCAGAGGAAGGTGTAAAATACTTGGGGTTCAAGGTTTACTCCAGAACAGAGGAGATTGATGAAAACAGACTGGCAGATTTGGTGTAGTAGATTAGCAGAATAATGACTTGATGGAGCAGTAGGATGGGAACGTAAGTACATAAAACCTAAATGGTGAGGCTGTTAGTGTTGCCTTTGGTGTTGTATTTGTTCAGGCATGTAGATAGGTCACAAAGTTTTATGTTGAATGGTGGATGCACAGAAGGTTTGATAATTTGTCTGGAGATTAAGAAGATGAGGCTACATAAGAACAGGCTGTGGGTAGCTACGGAACAGGGAGACAGTTTTGATGAATATAAGCCAACATTTGAGAGGATGGGGGATGGGCAGATTGGATTGCTTTACTGGAATATAGAAACTAGAAAGATTAGAAAGATTAAGGTTGGTCAAATGGATAAAACAGTTGGATGACATAATGAGAGTGAAATTTATGCTGTAGGTTGGAGGCACTGCTGGTATTTGGGTAAAGAATGTCTGTGGGAGCTCAGATAAGGAAAATAAGAGTAATGTTCAAAGGACACTGAAGACGTGATGGGAAAGAAGAGATGAATGAGGACATTAATGAATTTCTTTAATGGGAGTACAGCACTTGTTTGAAGCTCATGGAGAGAAAGCAATGGAATATCAGTACAGAAAAGGGGCTAGCTGGAATAGGAAGTGTTGAAAATGATTATATGCAGAAGGGGGTGGTAAGGGAACTTCTATAAAGGCAAGAGTCAGGAAGAACACAAGAATCAAGCACGGTTAGTGCGGAATCAAGGAAAAATAGTTTCTGTAGACTTTCAGGTAAGGGGAAAAAGAGACTGATAAATAGTTGGACAAGAAATGTTATGGCTTTAGAACAGGAAGAATTCTATGAGACAGTATAAATTTATATTTTTGTTGCATAAAGCATGGCTGGTTATGAATCTGTAAAGGTGGTTATTGAACATGTGTTAACAGAGTGAAGAGGTAGAGATGGACAGACTATTACAGTTGTTGGAGATGTAGGAAGTTAGTGCAGACAATTTCCATATGTTGGGGCACTATAAGGGTATTGCAAAGACATGGAATGAAGTAACAAGGGCATAGGGCAGGAAGAATCATATGATGATGACTAGAAGTACTGGGTATTTAAGTCTATTCATGCTAGAAAGGAAAGGCTTATGTTGTGTAACATCAGGTATTGCATAAATGTAGCTTGTTAGACCATAATATAGTAATCTCTTTGCATAAGTCTAGAAATTCAACCATATTAAAGCAGGCTTTCACATTTTGCATACAGTTTCAGTGAATGTGCTTTCAATGAAAATAACTTTCCGTCAAGAATACTGATAAGAACAGAGGAGTCATGTCAAATGACTGAACACCTAAAACATTGAATGTCACTTCATCAAGAAGAGAGCATCGAACATTTTAATCATCGAAAGCCAACTTCAAATCTCAACACATCAAATCCCAATAGTTGGCCAAAAGCTGTGATGTCAGCATCTTACATGCTACTGTTAGTATGTATAACATGATGATAGTAAATATGTATATTCATTTTAACTTACACTCAGCTGTTGGCCAACTACTGCATTTCAATGTATTGACATTTAATGAAGTTGGTTTTCAATTATTAAAATCTTCACTGCTCTCATCTCAATGAACTGACGTTTGATGTTTTAGTCACTACATCATTTAACATGAATCCAAGAATAGAATGTGCAGTACAGTATCCTATTCAGAAGGCACGAGGCTTGGGAACCAAGGTTAAACAGGCGTGTAAAAATTTACAGGATTTTGGTATTATTAAGAGATACTTCAGACACAGTTAGTTCATTCAAACTGGCACAGACGCTGAAGAGTGAGTGCAGAAGTCAGTTCAAATATCCAGCATTCGAGAGTAGTAATTATATTATTCAAGAGGAAAGGAATATTAGTGCAGAAGCTACATACATAACATTCTAAGTACAGAATTTACAAATTGTATAATGAGTGCACAAGCTATGGACATTAAGATTTGATTCAGATATTGTTGATATCTACCTCCACTGTACATAATAAAACATTCTTAACCCAACTACAGTGTATGCAGACTTTTATTCTGAATGGTACAAGATGATTTGGCACATAAAGGAGAGACTGACACCTGCTTAGCACAGTTCCGGGTAATTAAAGGGTAAAGACCTTCATCATAGTCTCATTCCAGTTAATTCCAGTTACTTCCAGTTTGTTCCAGTATTCTACAGTCAATAGCAGTTCTTACATGCTGGTTAAGAGATGGCAGAAAGGAACTGATGTTAGTAGATAGGATAGAGACAATGACAGTGAATCACTCTAAAGCTGGAGACCTACAGTTTCTGTAGAAGGGAAACAGTAGGAATCTATTAAAAAGGTGAGGAAAGTATCTAAGAAGCATACCAAATCAGGTTAAGGAGAGAAAGTAAACTGGATAGGCAAGTTCAATATTTATCTCTGGGTGCTGTTTAGCTGTGCAACCTAATTTCAGTGTTGATGACTTCCCCTGTGCTGATGTGCAGGAGGATAGTGACTTGGGGAAATACTGTCAGACTAAAAGCTCATGAATTGACATGTGTAGTTTAGGATTTATGCAAATTTGCTGTATTATTTTCAGAGTCTGTGCATCAAAAAAGAAGTTATGTACTCACCATAACGTTCCATCTGAGTAGGTACTTCATTTGTCTGCAACCTGTGGGTATTGGATCTGATCTCGGATCCGAGCCGGCAGCTTCACAAGCTACAAGATCTGAGCTCCTAGCTCCTCCACCTACCCATAATCCCCTGCCACTAACTGTATTACCTCAGATCGATTTTGCCCAATCTAAGTCATAACTTACTGAAGACCTAACCTCAAGGCAGCAAAATTTCAGGTGACTAGAAGAAAACCCGAGAAAAGGTTAGGGGGATGGCAGGGAGGGATGGTTGCAGACAAATGAAGTACCTACTCAGATGGAATGTTATGGTGAGTACATAACTTCTTTATCTAAAGTAGTTACTTAATTTGCTCTGCAACCTGTGGGACAGAGTCTCCAGCTACCTAGACAATAAACCTGGGTGGCCTTATGGAAGGATATTCCTAAGCACCGCGGAGCCAAAAGAAGCCCTACTTCTCGATATCATATCCAGTTTATAATGAGAAATGAACGTATGAGAAGAGGAGCAGGTAGCTGCTGAACATATGTCGTCCAAGGAAACCCTGCACCAGAAAGCTGCTGAGGTGGCGATGGACCGGGTAGAATGAATGTGTATTCCCATAGGAGCTGGTTTGCCCGAAGATACATACCCTTGAACTATACATTGACAAATCCAATTTGCTAGGGTCACTTTAGAAATGGCCCTTCCCCTGGCTGATTTTGCAAAGGACACAAACAACTGATCCGACTTGTGAAAATCCTTAGTTCTGTGCAAGTAAAAACATAGTTGCCTGTGTATGTCCAGTTTGTGCAATATGTACTCCCCCTTATTCTGAAAATTTGGAAAGAACATGGGCAAATTGATTGATTGATATTAGATTCCGAAGCCACCTTAAGTAAGAAAGATGGGTTAGTCCTGACAGACACTCTATCCCTGTGAAAAATGAGATAAGGGGGTTTCATACACAGTGCTTGGAGTTCTGAAACCCTCTTGGCAGAAGTAATAGCTACAAAAAAAGCCGTTTTCCAGGACAAGAATTTTAAAGGAATCGAGGCTGCAGGCTCAAAGGGTGGACTCGTCAGGGCTTGCAAGACTAGTGTCAAATCCCATGAGGGCACCACCGTTTTCACAGGAGGCTTCAAGAGAAAGATACCTCGCAAGAATGTTTTACATAACTTTGTGGATGCCAATGACCCTAGTCCATCTCCCACATGAAAATGGGAAATGGCTGCTAACTGCACCTTAACCGTAGAAGCACTTGCTCCCTGCCGAAAAATCAGTGACAGGAAGTCCAAGATTGTCGGAATAGGAACTGTAAGAGGATCCAGGCCCTTGTCTGTTGTCCAGATGGAGAAGCGTTTCCACTTGCTATTATATATTTTCCTGGTAGCCGGCTTATGAGCCATTACCAGAATGGCCTTCACTGGTGATGAGATACCAGGAGTCCTTGCCATCACTGGAGCTGGATCAACAAAGCCGCAAGCTTGAGGTTTACCAGGTTCGGGGTTTGACATCCTGCAGGATGTGAAATCAAGTCTTGAATGGGTTCCAGTATCCAAGGGGGAGTTAAACTGTGAGACCGCAGGTATGGGAACCAGATCTGGTGAGGCCAGAATGGGGCTATGAGGATAACTCTGCTCCCCAACCGAGAGGCTTTCTGTATGAACTTGGTCATAAGCGGAAGGGGAGGGTAAGCATAAAGAAGACCGGGAGGCCAGGCATGAACTAGAGCGTCTCTGGGAGTCTCCCCCTCGGGGGAAGTATTGTGAAGTACTCGCTGCATTTTGTGTTTAATGGAGAAGCAAAAAGATCTTAGCGAGGCCAACCCCACTTGTGGAAGATCGGCTTCGCAACTGATGGATTGAGAGACCACTCGTACGGAGTGAGAATTATCCGACTCAGTTTGTCCGCTAATATGTTGGACCACCCTGGAATGTGCATTGCTACTAGAAAGCGGTTGGTGGATATCGCCCACTCCCACACTCTCATAGCGTCTCGACAAAGGGGATAAGACCTGGTTCCTCCCTGTTTGTTTATGTACCAGACTACCGACATATTGTCTGTCTGGATTGCAATAGTCCCCAGAGGTAGAAGGTCATGGAGAGCTTGCAACGCTAGAAATACCGCCCTCATCTCTAGGACATTGATATGCAGAGCGGTCTCTAGGGAAGTCCACGTGCCTTGGACGGTTCTGCCCGAACAATGACCCCCCCCACCTGAGGTGAGTAGCATCCGTGGTCAACGTTGCTTGGGGCAGGGGAATCACAAAAGGTCTCCCTTGCCTCAGCTCTCGAGAGTGAAGCCACCAAAGAAGGGAGTCTCTGCAAACTCTGCTCAGTGGGATTGGAGAACTTAACGGGTGGAGTAATAACGACCACTGAACCTGGAGGGCCCGTTGTAAAATCCGCATTCGCAGGCGTGCATGAAGGGATAGACTGATTGCCGCTGCCATAGACCCTAGTGCCCTCAGGACTAACTCCGCTGCAGGAGCCTGGCTTTGAAGAAGAGTAAGCACCTGAAGCGACAAGCTGCTCAGCCTGTCCGACGTCAGAAAGGCTCGAGAAGTATGGGTATCCAATCTGGCCCCTATGAACTCTAATACTTGTACGGGGCAAAGGAAGGATTTTTGAAGATTCGCTGAGATGCCTAGACTCTGGGCAAGAGTCAGAGTGTAATCTCTTACAACTCAGAGTTGATGCCTATTGATGGCGGTAAGGAGCCAGTCGTCTAGGTACAGGAAAACCTGAATGCCCTGAAGTCTCAGGTGGGCTGCAACCACTGCCATGACCTTGGTGAACACCCTGGGGGCTGAGGTGAGGCCGAATGGAAGAACCCTGAACTGATAATGACTGGCTCCCAGTCGTAACAGGAGAAACCTTCTGGATCGTCTGTCCATCAATATGTGGTAGTACGCATCCTTGAAGTCTATAGAGCACATCCAGTCGTTCTCCTGCAGCAAGAGGAGAATTGGTTGAAGAGTCACCATCCGGAATTTTTCCTTGGGGATGAACAGGTTCAGAGCGGACAAGTCTAGGATGGGTCTTAGGTCCCCCATCTTCTTTGGCACTAAAAAGAACCTGGAGTAATAACCCAATCCGGACTGATCTGGGGGGACAGGCTGGATGGCTCTTTTTCTTAGCAACTTCGAAACCTCCAAAGTCGCTGCCTCCCTCTGATTGGGTGGGACATCAGGGAGGCGTCTGCTTGTAGGGGGAAGGCCTAGGAAGGGAATGGAGTAACCTCTGGATATGATCCGGAGCACCCATCGATCTGTCGTTCTGAACTTCCAATTTGACAGATGCTCCATCAACCGCCCCCCGACTGCCTCCAGAGATGGACAGTCGGGTAAGCCCTCAGGGCTGCTGCGTGGGTCTGTCCGAGAAAGGCTCTCTAGACCCAAAATTACGCAGCCCCCCTCTGCCTCTGGGCCAGCATCCACCTTGTCCTCCTCTGCCTCTGGAGGACGAAGGGTCCGAAGCTGGATGGGATTGCTGAGACTTGCAGAACCACAACTTCTTTTGTCCCCTCTGATTCCTTGAGAAGGATCGAGGATCGTTGAGGATAAGAGAAGCGGACCCCGACGGCAGACAGCGTCTTCCTGTCCTTCTCGCTTTGGACCAGCATTTCACGAATGGTCTTGCCAAACAGCGAAGACCCGTCAAAGGGCGCATTCGCAAAGGACGCCTTGAAGGGTTCCACGAAATCGCAAAGGCGGAGCCAGGTGTGACGCCACAAGACGACCCCAGCTCCACTGGCCCTTGCAGCTCCCTCCATTGCATGAGAGAGTAGCCACATGGGCGTGTTAGAAATGGATTTTAGAGTGGCCATACGAGTCGAAAACACATGCTTGTCCTCGACCGACATGGACTCCGGGGGGGCTGCAGCGTATTCCTTAATCAAGTCTCGCTGTAGCCTAATGGTATGTGCCATATAATTCAGCACCCTCACTGAGAAGGTCACTGAAGCAAACATCCGCTTCCCAATGCGGTCCAGCACTCAAGATTCCTCATCCAGCGGGTGGACCGAAGAACTCTCTTGGGCGAGTTCTCTCTTCGTGGCAGCCGCCACCAACATGGCATCGACCGGAGACCCCTTGGCCCACGACTGTCTATCTGATGGGGGGCTAAGGACTTTTTCGGGCCATCTTGGGATTGGCTCCACGGTGTCGGGCTCCTTCCATGCCCTGGTAGTAATAAGGTCTACCAGGGGGTCAGCCAGAGGGGACACCCAGGAGGTAGACAGGCCTGCCTCAAACGCCTCCAGGAAGATGGATTTGTCTGCGGAAGGTATTTGGGCAGACCACCCCCCTTTAATACGCAACATCTCCATGATATCTCCGAAGGAGACATCCTCGGGGGGGGGGGTGACCTTGGGGAACCTTCCCTTTCATCCAAATCCGTGTCTGTGGTGACGGACTAAGGGGAGTCCAGGTGCCTCCTTTTACACCTCCGTTTATGAGGGACCTCCTCAGTGGGACTGTCCGAGGAGGACTCATCAACAGCTTCCTGTTCCTCCACGGGAATGGGCTGGAGGGCTTGGGCAGGCTGTCCCAATGGATGGATGACGGAGGATAGACCCATATGCAGCGGGGGTGCAGGAGGATCTGAAGCCCGGACCAGGGACCTTGAGGATCTCGACAGCACCTTCTCCACTACCTCAAAAGCCGAAGGAGAACTACTCTCCCCAGGCCCTGAGAGCAATCTCCTCGGCTCCGAGGTAGGGACTGGAGTCGGAGCCGATGCGGTCGGATCCGAGAGAGAAGTGTATTCCAACCTCAGCGGCGCCGAAGACACATCAATTCCCCCGGATCCAACGCTCGGCCCCCGGCCCTGAGAACTCGGATCCGAAACACTCGAGGGCATGGTCGGCGTCGAAGAGACCGGAGCTATCGGCGCCGAAGAAACCCCGGCTCCGAAAGGGCCCGGATCCGATGACTCCAAAACCCAAAAACGGGTTGGAGAAGGAGTGATTGGAGCAAAGACAGAGGCCGCACCCCCCCCTGAGGGGGGGAGGCAAGAGCACCCCCATCTGCATTTGGGTCTGCAGGAATCGTCGCATCATCCGATCCATATCGGCGTCGGTGAGGCTCCTGGTCGACCTAGATGAAGTCGTTGAGGCAGGCCGGGAGGGTCGCCTCGACGACCTCGAGGTAGACCAGTACTCCTCCTCCAGCTCCGGTGAAAAATGAGGTGAACGGAGCCAAGAGGGCGAGGATCCGGAAACCCTCGAGGGAGAGCTAGCTAGCTTAGATGGTGGGGCTGAGGGTTGAGTCTCAGCCCGCCTTTTATGAGACCTATGTCTCTCCTTATCTTTGCGCCTCTTCTCTATAGAGGAAGAGGCACCAGAGTCCCCTGAATTCAAGCCCGAAGTGGGAGGTTTAGTCCCCGGTTGAGCGGGGGGAATGGAAGGCACTGGGGTTGTGGAGACAGCCTGAGCCTTGGCGGGAGAGGAAGAAGCAGCTGAATCCTGGGGAAGCAAGCCTGCCAGGATTAGCTTATTCTTCCTGTCCCTAAGTGCCCGGGGGTTAAAGGCTGCACAGATTTGGCAGTCTGTTGATAAATGAGCCACCCCCAGGCATAAAACGCACTGAGTGTGGCCATCAGCAGGGGAAAACTTATGGCCACGCTCAGTACATTTTGAAAAAATGGCCTTAGGCCCTTCAGCCATTCTCTACCACAACGCACGCACACCCAAACACTAAGTGGGGGAAGGGGGAGACAGAAAAACTAACACTACACAAAAAAAGGGACACTATTTAAAAAACTATACTGGCTATAGGTCTCTGAGTACACACACACCACAATCAACATTAAGAAAAAGCTTTCCTGAGAAAAAAGGAACAATCTCACCAGTCAACTAAGGAGCTCTTCAAAAAGTAGCTGTCTACAGCCGTGGCAAAAACGATCTGAGGTAATACAGTTAGTGGCAGGGGATTATGGGTGGGGGGGAGCTAGGAGCTTGGATCTTGTAGATTGTGAAGCTGCCGGCTTGGATCCGAGATCGGATCCGATACCCACAAGTTGCAGAGCAAATGAAGTAACTACTTCAGATCATTTGTTTTAACTCTGGTGTTTTCTAGGGAGTTTCTGAAAATAACATAAAGGACAAGAAATGTTTTCTTTCCTACTTTGCCCCTGCTGCTTGTTAACCATCAGCCTCCTCCCAATCAAGTTGCCCATTATTTCCCCATCACTGGGGTGACAGTTGACTTGGGAGCTTTTTTTTAATATAAAGTCAATAGGGGTGGTTCATAGGTCTTTAACATGGCCCTACATTCCCCTGCAAGCATCTAGCTTGTGAAGCCAAAAGGGGATGTGCAATGGGATGTCTATGCTGTTTATCTCAAACATTTGCAAGGGACATTGCCAGTAAGCAGCCTCATCTCCTCCCCGCAAGCACAGGAATTGGTTCCCCTGTCGCCACTGGAAAATTACACTTCTCTGTATACTTCCAAGAGTCTGGTACCCTCCTGACCCTCCAAAGAGAGATGAGGGGCTCACAACCCTTCATTCCTCTGACTCCTCCATTGCCAGTGCCACTAATCAAACCCCTGCTGCCTAAGTCACATTAAGCACTCCATTCCTCTATGCAATGGAGCTAAGCTCGATGAAAGGATTACAAAATATTAATTGATAGGAAAAGGCATGCAGGCTGAGAAATAAAGTTAAAAAGCATCACTTAGAGACTGGCTGCTCTATTGCTTTTTAGTCCTCAAAGGGTTATCAACATGACGTAAGAAAAACTGTGAGCTTTAGAATTATGTAATGCATAAACTGCACTGTAGAGTGGTGGTTTAAGGAGATTCCTGTGTTTGACATATCAGCTTTGTTTGCTATGTAACATGTAACATGTAAAAATGCATCTGAATAAAGTATGTAATTCCTTTCATACATTTTGATCCCCCTCAGCTTAGGATAAAACAAAGGGAGGAGGTGTTTCAGTGTTCATAAAGGTCAAGTACACTGCTAGACTGGTCCAACAATATGACTCACTTGAACTGCTCCATGCCCAGCTAACCGTAGGTGCAACCTCCTATCATATCCTTGCTAACAATAGATACCCTAGCATGAGTCTGGAAAACCACACGTCCTACCTAAACCAACTGGAATCTCTTAACATTCAGCCTAACACCATACTTATGGGTGACTACAACTACCCCTCCATAAACCGGGAGACTTATATGACCCATAATTCACTTACTCAGAGATTTTTGAATTTTGTCAACACAAACACCCTGCAGCAACCAGTTAGCTCCCCTACTAGAGGTACAAATATCCTAGACTTAGTTCTCATGAACATGGGATGCTGTTCCCTCCTGTGCATTAACTCCTCCCTGGTAAGATCTGACCACAAAACAATCTCCTTTAGTGTTAATACTAACCTAGAACCCCCATCAAACTCCAAACCTGTTAAGAAATTTGCTAAGGCCAATTACCTCAAACAAAATGACTGCAAAGTGACTGCTTATTAAACTTCCAAGCCCAAAACACAGCCTCCCTGAGTCCCAACAACATTCCAGGATGCTGCTTATATAGCTCAAAGCAGAGTCTATCAGGGATGCTAAAAATCTTATTTAACTACAGCCTCCGAACAGGCTCTGTCCCAGAGGAATGGAGAACTGCAACAGTCATCTCTCTGCACAAGTGTGTGTGTGTGTGTGTGTGGGGGGGGGGGCTCATCAACTGACCCACAGAACTACAAACCCATAAGCTTGACCAGTCTTATCTGCAAGGCCATGGACAGAATTATGGACCTGATCATTAACAACATAGGAAATCTCCAAACACTGTACCAGAGCCAATTTTGCTTTGTCAAAGGGAGGTCTTGCCTGCCCAGTCTATTGGATTTCTTCAAGAAAGTCACAAGGGCCATGGATGTGGATAAAATGGTACACACTGCTTATCTACGCCTGGCCAAAGCTTTTGACAGAATCTCCCACTTGGGGATCATGCATAAACTTACTGAGCTAGGCATACAGCCCTACATCATCAGATGTATAGCAAAGTGGCTCACCGATAGCAGAAATGTTGTCTGTACAAGTGAATCCACTTCCTGTAAGAAACCTGTTACTAGTGGTGTCCCATAGGGCTCATTGTTGAGACCCCTCCTGTTCAGTACGTACTTCTTTGAAGTGAAAGCCATTGCTGAGAACCTCTGGCTCACCACGTTTGCTGATGACTGTACACTAAGAGCAATCACTGGATCCCCAAACAATGTTGACATCCTACAAACAGGCCTGAAAATGACAAACTACTGGGGCCAAAACCATGGTCTGAGACTAAATGCTAAAAAATGCATAATCATACCCTTCGGTAAATCAGATATCACTGCAAATTGATAGCACACCCCTAAAGGTAAACACAATGGTGAGGGACCTAGGAAAACAGATAGTGACATAAATTCTGACCATCAGGTAGCTACAATACTGAGGAAATCCTTCTGTGTGGCTCCACTTATAAGCAAAGGCATGGCATCAAGTTCAAAGGAAGTCATAGTGCCACTGTACTCAGCACTCATTAGGCCCATATTCAAGTACAATGCTCCCTTCTGCATGTAACAAACCAGGCATTTACACAAACTGGAGTGGCCCCAGAGGTTTCTCAAAAAAAAAAAATTGAAAGCGTAAGACACATGTCTGATGCAGACTAACTAAAGATCCTATCCCTTTACTCCATCTCATATTGTTTGAGAGGTGACTTATGCCTGACCTACAACACACAATCTGATCCAGCCCTGATGAAAATGTTACATATTCACAAGAAAATTTATACGAGGTTACGCAATCCATGGACCTGATCCCCATCTGTGACTCTAACAGGACTTGTTAAAGAGGCAGATTTGTATCCCAAAGACTATCCCGTCTATTGAATACACTTTCCATCTTTGTGAAACAAAGCCAGTCCCTCACTGTTTTCAAAGAGAATTTGGATAAATGAATGGGGAACTTTAAATTCACTCCAAGAGTACTGTCCATGTACCTTACGGACAGACTCAGTCTGTAAAATGACTCAGGGCTCCAGCACACAAAGACCACCACCCACTACCCTGATACTACCCCATCCGATATCTGAGGAATTAAGATATAATATTGTCATATCCTGGGTATTATTGGCTAGGCTTGTACAGGCTCTTGTGCAATTAGCAGGTTTTATTACTAAGGGATGATGGACTAGTTCAGTAACAAAACAGAAATTTTCCTCAATACTAAGTAGGAAATGGAACTATGTTGTTACAAATTCTGCCAGGCTAAGCCTTGTGCATCTTCAGCACAACCATCTATACCTATCTTCCATTTCACCAAATTTCTAATATTTGTACTTTATTTTAATAAAACTGCATCTAAACATCAGTATTTCTGACATCTTTTCTCATACTATTCACTGAGTTTTCTTTCCTGGATATTTTTTGTTTATGAGTGGGACTTCTTTGTTGGATTAGCTGCAGCTGGAAATGAGTAATTGGATGGTACAGGAATACTTAAAATGACAGCTACTGAACTGCTAACAAAATTTTCTGCTAACTGTTAGGCTGTGATTCCAGTACTGTCTTTGATGTCAGTGAGTCCGTAGAACAGTTGCACTGTTTATCTTTCACTTCCCCTTAGTAAATGAACAAAATATTTTTCTCCCATTTAAATACATACAGGAAATCTCTCTCTCTCTCTCTCTCTCTATATATATATATATATATATATATATATATATATATATATATATATATATATATATATATATATATATATATCTTGTAATCTCAGTTCTGAGGTTACATAACAGTATGGAAAAAGGGGAAACTCCCTAAACTCCACTGTCTGATAATACTGCACTAAGTCCTTAAGCTTGACAAAGTGTGAATGAACTAAAATATTTGTCTATTTACAACTTGACTAAAGAAACTTTCAATAGAAGATACTGGCATATTTGATTTAACATCTGTTACTGGGAAAGTCCAACTAGGACACAGCCTATTTTCAGTGGAGGTCCAGGGAGAAACCACTCCAGAAGCAAGTCTTTGGAAAGTGAGAGGAAACTGGTGTTAACTGCAGGAAACCCACACAAATGCAGGGAGGACATGCAGACTCAGCACAGAAGGCACCCCAGCCAAGAATCAAACCAGAGAACTCCACTACTGTATATCTATATGGGTCTATATTAGAACATTGAAGTTTCACAACTTCGAATGTTCTAATATTAACCCCTATTCAGCGAATGCTGAAAATAGCGAAATGACAGAAAACCAAATTTTTTCCTAGGGAAAGAATTTGGTTGTCCGTTTCTATCGCTTCACTATTTTCAGTGCTGTGGTGGAAAGTAATGGGTCGGGTTCAGATAAGTGTGCGATTGGGCTTGGGTTAGGTGAGTTAGGGTTAGGGCGTGGGTTAGGTATGTGTGCGATTGTGTGGATGTGAGGGTTAGGGCAGGTTAGGTGAGTTAGGGTTAGGGCACGGGGTTAGGTATGTGTGCGATTGTGTGGACGTGAGGGTTAGGGCGGGTTAGGTGAGTTAGGGCTAGGGCGCTGGTCAGGTCAGTGTGTGATTGTGTGGACGTGAGGATTAGGGTGGGGTACATGAGTTAGGGTTAGGGCGCGGGTGAGGTGAGTGTGCGATAGTGACGGACCTTAGGGTTAGGGTTTGGGTTAAGGTAAGTGTATAGTTAGTGGTGTTTTTACAGTTTAGTGTAGGGTTAGCTATAAGATTTTAGGTGTATGTGTATGGATTGCTGTTTGTTTGGTGTGCTTGTGTTGTGTGTATGTGTTTCGGAACATCAAATTTTTTCCCTAGGAAAAAAAATCGCTGTTCTGCATGTTCGATATATATATATATATATATATATATATATATATATATATATATATATATACTTGAACACACACACAGATTTGGTTAGCTGAGATTAGTGCTTCATTTTATTTTAATTTTTAATACTTTTACTTTTTTAATTCAATAAAGGTGTGTGTTTCATTCTCAACACATTCTGTAGACATAGTTGCTTTTGTTAGGTTTTACTTTTCATATTTTTTGTATACAGTGTGTGTGTAATTTCATTTCTTATAAATGTTATGTGGTGGGCTTTGACCCAGTAATTGTGCAGGTTTCCTCTATACTTATTTGAGCCTCAACTCCCAAAGGATTCTTTGGCAACTCCCCAATGCTGAACAATTAATTTTCAAGTAGAGGTTATTGCCATTGTGGTTTCTGTTTTTTCTCAATGATTCCTTCATTTTTGGATATTGATTCCTTCTTTGTGCTTCTGCAATAGTGGAATTTGGGAATATAAATTAAGGGTGGTGGGGGTGTATGTGGGCTTTCTCCCTGAAAAAAACACATTTAAGTTTGTTCACTGGGTTTAGTCCTGAGCAATTTAACTCAGTGAGTTGAGTCCTTGCCAAGTTAAATTCTGAGGATTAGTTGGTGAAATGAAAAAACAAGGGTTTGTAGACAGAACAGTGGTGAAATGTATTCTGACATGCACAAGATGATGATAAACAAGAATATTTACATTCTATAGCTGATAATCACTCAGTGTATCAGTATATATCTGCACCAAGAAGCACACATACATATATATGTCTACAAACATATACAGCAGAAAAGAAATTAAAAGCATTTCCATTATGTCTGCCATTCAAAACTCGTTAACTTCCTCCTCACACTGCTCAGGTGCCACACATAATCGTGGTGCTACCTATTCTCCACACATCTCAGCATCTAAAGTTCTACTAATGCCATAATGCCCACACTGTACATAGCTGCTCTACCGCTGTACTCTACTGGCTGTCTCTTTTTCTTATAACATTGTATCCATGGACAGAGTTCTCAGTGTGTTACTCAAGTGAACACTGTGCTCAGATGAAATGAAAGGGTGCATTACTCACTTCAAATAACTGAATAGAATACTAAGCCCCTACTGACAAATGAAATATGTTTCTGAATTACATATGCATTAGTACAATAGATAAGGTGTTCTCCATAATTGTTAGTTTCCAGTACCAGGGCACTTCTCTATGAGTGTTTGAAATACATTTTCCTGCACATTTTTTGCCCAATTTCAGTATTTCTCAATATATATAACAGTGGAGTTGTTGTACAAGTGTATGGTTAATAAAGCCTCTTCCATCGGGGGGGTAGAGGTGGTTAACCCATACAAAATGCAATTTTAGTTTGTCATATAAATGGTGTTTAGGAGTATTATCTCTTATCATTAAGGTGGGGTGCATACTAAGAGACTATCTGAATACTACTTAATGTGTGAGACGGGGAATTCATGAGAGGAGAATTTCCTTTGTTCATAAAAATGTAGAAATTAAATCTTCAGCTTGGTAATTGTGCACCACAGTTAACGTCAAAAAAGACAGCTGTACTTAAGCAGCTTTAAATGCTTTATAGGTTCAAAATTAGCATTAGGCTAACTGCCCTTGTGGGTCATTTCAAGCCTAGCTAATTATGTCATATAACAGCTAAACCTTGCACCTGTAAGGTTAATACCTTAACCATTATACCAACCTCTCTCCCTTAAATTATGCCAGTATAGTTTGTTCCTGGGTTAGTATTAGGCTAACTGCCCTTGGAGGCCATTTTAAGCCTAGCCAATTACCCCATGTGAGAATCAAACTCTACAGCTTGTGTCTGTAAGGTAAACACCTTAACCATTATGCCAACCTCCCACTCTCACGTTAGATGATTTTAAATACAGCTGATCCACATTCAGCTATGTAAGGCATTATACTTTTAGCACATATATATATTGAAAACATCTTGCTTGATGGTTTATGGTCCTTATCTACTTTTGAGACTTGCGTGAATGGGCGTGCCTTCGTTGAAGACTGGGCATCGGGCTGGCACCACGGCACTGTAAAAATCTACTGCCAATCATTAGCGGACCGGAGTTCTGCTGTGGCGACCCCAACCGGGAAAAAGACGAAAGAAGGAGAAGTTGTTGAAATGTTTAAATGAATAACAATTACTTTGACTATCCCTAGAGAAGTGTGTTAATGTTACCTGCCGCATTTTATGGGTGGCTTCTGCCAAATAAAAACATTTGAATAGAAAGATTTAAAACCACTCGGTCTCGATACAGGTTAACGTTGGGGTGTGTAAAAATAGAAAATAATCAAACCAAAATCCAGCAGACCCCAGCGTGAGCAAGTGCTAGTCTCAAATCTCTTCCAGAGGCAAAAGTCCAATGAAATAAGCATCCAACTGTTAGGAACTGATATCAAAAATATTGTTTATTATAAAGAAAGATAAGCGCTTTCGCAACAAGGCTTCATCAGATCTATGACATTTCTACTTAAGATACACTCCCATATATATATGCATTTCAAGCTAATCAAAGACAATCAATCAATTAACATGAAACATTCATTTAAAGAGGTATTAACCTCAAGATAACATCAGTAAATGGATGAATATATGAGATTTCATTTAAGAATAAAACCATTGCTCAAGGTTATCCAGAATTTAAATCCACATACTAAAGACAATAAATATATAAAAACTGAATATATTATAAAGTAGTTATCATATGTATGGCAGTATGAATGTGTTATATTCCAAATACATTACTCCATATTACATTAAATTAAATCATATAACACTTATCAAGATTCTGAATCTTGTCAGTTTTGAATGAACATTCATAAGAATACATATAAAGACCAATAAAACACATACTCTCATACTAATGGAAAGGAATGTGATGGGTGCATATACATAGATAAAAACATACACATGTATGTCAATACACACCTCTGTGCATATATATAAAAACTTGCACATAACCATGTAAAAACACATATACTCGCCCACAGGCATAAAAACATGTGTTTACACATTCACGTCCCTATGCATAAAATACAAATATAAAAAACGAAAATAAGACCACTGTATAGAGTCAACTCTAAGATAAACTCAGGTGATGTCCCTATATGACAATTGTAGCCTTAGCATATCAAATACTGAATATGGAAAAGGTAGAGTCAAAATATTTCCATAGTGAACATAGATCTTAATAGATATACAAAAAATAATATACAAAAAATATATAAAAATTGCGTATTGCAAGTCTATAAACGTCAAATTAGTTAATAAACAATAATTCAAGGGATGAGAATTATTTAATGTTTCTTCTCTGTCTTAGTTTTGGTCTCAAGGATGCTCTCTCATTGAGGCCAGAACCTCTGTCAGCCTTCAATAACAATATCCATTCAGTCTCCTTAGCCTCAGTATATGTTCTAAGATCCCCACCTCTAGGGTTTGGGTGTATAACCTCTAGGGCCTTAAAAGAGAAAACATGTGAGCTATCCGTCATCATAACATGCTTTGCTAAAGCGTTATGGACTGTGCCCTTTTTCATATGATAGATGTGTTCTCTCATACGGTCCCTAAAAGGGCGATTAGTTTTACCTATGTAAAATGACAAGCAAACCTGACATGTGGCTAAATAAACAATATGTGATGTCATGCAATCTGCCTCTGCTGAGGTAGAAAAGTACTGTTTCAAGTCAGGATGAAAAAAGTTGGGTGTGGTATCAATATAACCACAGAAATTACATCGTCCACATGGTTTAGTACATCCATCAGCTTTTTCAAATTGGGTATTAGTAACGTAACAAAGTTTTCTTTTCAAGTTCATCTTATTTTTATATAAAAACTTTGGATGGTTGCCCACTATAGCTTTAAGGTCATCATCAACCAATAATACATCCCAATGTTTGAATATTATCTCTCTGAGTTCTAAATGATCTGATGAGAACTGCGTTGTGAATTTAACATAGTGTGGTATTGTTGTGCCTGGTTCCAAAGTGGCTAGGGATTGCTGTGGTCCAAAATAAGGCAGCCCTTTGGTATGCCTTAGATCAGAGGCTTCTTTAAGATGCTTTGTGATTTCATGTTTATTATACCCTCGCTGTACCAATCTATTATTAAGATGAGATAATTCAGTCTCAAAACATACATCCATAGGATTAAGTCTAGAAGCTCTAAAGGCTTGTCCCCTCATGATGTTCCTAAAGACATGTGCTGGATCTATGTAGGAGATTGTTACTATAGCAACTTTTCCGAAAGACCCCCGTATTGATGATATTATTATCAAGTCTTTCAATATACATGTCAAGGAACTCTATTCTATGATGTGAACAACTCATTGTGAACTTAAGACAGGTAGTAAGGCTATTAATTGTAGTGAGAAATGAATTGAGTTGTTCTGTTGTGCCCTTCCATAAAATAAACAAATCATCGACAAAACGTCGATAGAAGGTCACATGTTGTGTGAATAAATCCATCTTAAAAAGGGAATGCTCTTCCCAATGGGCCAAGAACATGTTGGCGTAGCTATTGGCACAAGGTGTGCCCATAGCTACGCCATCCTTCTGCCTGTATATATGGTCTCTGAACATAAATAGATTGTTTTCTAATATCAACTCTAAAAAGCAAGCAACTAGATCTATTTTGACTGAAGAATAATCACTGTGTTCTTGCATATATTCAATAACATATCTGATTCCCATGTCATTGGGAATCATCGTGAATAGAGATTGTATATCAAAAGTTACGAAGATGTAATCCATATTAATAATCTTATCTTTGATACATGTATATAGATCTAACAAAAATTGTCTGGAGTCCTTCAAAACAATCATATTATTATTTAAAACATTCCTTAGATGTCTTTCTACAAAGACAGATAAATGCTCTGTAGCCCAACCACGGCCTGAGACTATAGGTCTCAAAGGAGGATTTACTAAGTCCTTATGTATCTTTGGAAGGCCGTGTATGATGGGTATAGTAGGGTAGGGGATAATAAGATATTCATAAGTATCTTTGTCAATTAAATGTCCCATATATATATCCGTGATAGTATTATATATATATATACTTGATCACAAGGTCCACATCATGTTTACCAAGTTTGAGATAGAAACCATCACATAGCATAGAATCCATACGTTCATGGTAATCAGCTGTATCCATCACCACTATCTTCCCTCCCTTATCAGCAGGTCTAATTACTATATTGGGATTATTCTGTATTTTCTTAAGACTAACTCTTTCTCCATATGTAAGGTTGTCCTTCTTATAATAGCGTTTGTTATGGGTCTTATTTTCATAGTAGGCATATAATTCATCTTCAGTAAGCTTCATGTAAGCTTCAATTAATGGGTGATTAGTAGGAGTGAACTCACTCAGGTTCTTAAATTTAAGAGTAGTATGTACTTGTTCACTATCTTTATACATGAATCTTAACATCATATTCCTGCAGAAAAGTCTAACATCCATTAAAGTATCTATCATATGACTCTCACATCTCGGAATAAAATTCAGTCCTCTATTTAACAATCTAACTTCATTCTCAGTTAGGATAGTATGTGACATATTATATACTAATGTTTGGCTGTCCACATTTTACTCAGTGTTTTCTGTGGTGTATACTCCTCTGAGAATTTCCTTTTCTGCCTGCCTCTGCTCACTGAGCGAGAACGAAACTTGTTGTTCTCTGTTCTGACAGGTAAAGGAAAATTCAACTGGGAGGGCATGTTGGAAATAGGAGTAGAATGCAAGATATTTTGTTTGGGCCTGACTACAGGTCCATTATGTTTGTTAACTATAGCTGGTTGCTGAGGTACATCCTTTGCTATCCTTACATCGGGATATAAATTGATGTTACTATCCACTGTTGAGTGCACTAGATGTATCACATCAATAGAGTCATTACAGTGATCACTGTTTGGAACATTATTAATTATAACATTATTTCCTAAGGTATCAATTCGTGATGTTTGAACAGGATCCAAAAGCTGGGCCCTTTCACTCTCTTTATTTAAAACAGGATTTTCCATATTGACTCTAGAAACTAGAGCTCCAATATTATTGTCAGCAGCTTTGTTAACTGGTTTATCTTGCACTGTTTCATGTACAACATTATCTAAATTGCCAGTCTCTGGTCCTGTCGCAACCCTCGAGTTAAACCTGGGCCACATGAAGACATGTCCATTTTTAAAGTCATTGGTGTCCCTAATGACCTTATGTCTCTTTTGTTGGTAGAGCTTTCTTTCAAAGACAGAAACGCTGTCCAGCATATTGTCAAATAAAGGATACACAATATCAGGGGGAAAGTCTTTAAATAGCAAACACTGCTTGTTCGTTATCTCCTCAATCAAAGCCGCTTCCTCGGGCTTAAAAAAGTCAATCAATAACTTTAAATACTTTTGACTCACCTCCATGTTTAACCACTGCCACTGTGCCAGGAGGTCTGGATAATCCTTGCCTTGACTCGGCATAGTGAACACGCGCAAGCCCCTCGGTATAATATTACGGTCCAAACAGAGCTGAAAGTGTATCCTCTGTACCTGCAATCTCTTCAGCTTAATAAAGCTCTTCTCGATCCCTTCCATCATCGTGTAGAGTTGGTTTGAATCAAAAGTCTGCCCTGGTACTTCCGTACGCATCGGTTCCACTTCAAGAAGCCATGAGGAATGGGCGTTCCCTTTGAGGTAATTTTGAAACCTCTGAGTTATGACGTCATCACGCGAATGTCCGTTCCCATGATGTTCATCTCCGGGGACGTAGTCGAGTTCAATCTCAGCCATCTAAACGAAATGTATACGTAGATAGGCACAGAAACCAAAATTCACTATCGCACCGCTCCTGTGTACGAGAACCGAAAATAAATAACTGTATATCAGATTTAAAACCACTCGGTCTCGATACAGGTTAACGTTGGGGTGTGTAAAAATAGAAAATAATCAAACCAAAATCCAGCAGACCCCAGCGTGAGCAAGTGCTAATCTCAAATCTCTTCCAGAGGCGTGAGCAAGTGCTAGTCTCTGGAAGAGATTTGAGACTAGCACTTGCTCACGCTGGGGTCTGCTGGATTTTGGTTTGATTTGAATAGAAAGGCAAACAGGTTTGGGTTTTGAGGTGGAGGTTTCACAGTGAGATGACAGAAACACAATAGACAGCAAGGGACATGTTTCTAAACAGAATAAAGCTAAAAAAAATGTTACCTGTCAGCAGACTGACAGTCTTCACTGACTCGAATGCAGTAGTCATTTGATGCTGATCAAGTTCACTAACAAACGTGGTGAGGCACAACTGTTTTAGGTGCCAGAATATGTAAAACAATTATTTGAATATGTTTTGCATTTTGTGGGAGAATGTTAAAGATGTAAGACTGAATTCATGAAGGTACATTGGCATGTACTTTGACGTGTACATGTCTAAGAACCATTTTTCTATTCAGCAAGCAGCCTTACAGTCCTCCAGCACAAAGATATGCAGCAACATGAAGGGCTGGTCCAGGGGGTCATGCTGAATGCTAATGAACATTCATGTGAGAAGAGGCATTTACATGGCAGAGCAATTCAAGAAAGTGCTCAGCCTTGAAGAGCAGCATGGTCATCCTCACCATGTGTGGGGTGGAACTACTAGAAATCAGGGCTTAATTTAAAACTGCCATAATGGCACTGACATCAAAACAGGGATTGGAGGTTGCGTGAGCCACCAGAGAATGTTTAAAGTGCTGTACCACACCAACATTACTATGGGGATCAGGGAGTGGGAGGATACACACTCTACAGTGCTGTAATGGTACCAATGTTACTACGGAGACTTGCGAGTGGGGGGATACACTAGAAACCAGAGAATACTTCTCAAAGTTCAATATCAGTACTGATATTATAACAGGGGGTAGGAGGGTAGGACACCAGGGAAGACTCCAGAAAGTGCCCTAAGGCACAGAACAGCATCCCAGAGATGGGGGGACCACCAGACTCATTCTTAAGTGCTATAAAGTAACCAACCACAGTACAAGAGTAGGGAATGGGGAGAGCCACTAAACCACCAGGGAATACTTTAAGTGCTGTGATAGCAACAACATTACTACTGGGATCAGAGGGTGGAGGGAACCACTGTGTACCAGGGAGGTAGTGCCAAACATATGGGACATTAGAGGCTGGGAGGGACACACTTGACATAAGGGATGATTATCAAAAGTGCCATACCAACAACAACATTGTAAAAGAGATCAGGATGTGGAGGATGCAGTAGATCACCAGGGCCTAATACATACGTGCATAATGGCACTAAAGTATTATGAGGGTAGGGGGACCACAGTAGGGTAGATAGGACAGGAACATGTACAGGGACTATGGTATATGTGTGTGTTTGTGTGAAGGTGACTGGGGGGAATGCCACTGTGTACATGAGCAGCAGGTTACTTCCACGGATCTGCATTGCAGGACTAATTGTAATTCAAGAAACTTGCAAATTACCCAATAATGAGCATTTATCTCAATGTGGCTAACACGTTCCTGAATCACAAATGGGCACATCATGCTGTAAGGGCCTTTCCAGGAACTTTAATGTATTCCTGGGTTAGTGTTGGACTCCTGAAGGAGCAGATGAGTAATACAAGGATTTGTTTCATATCAAAAGAAGACAAATTCAAGTGTTTACTGCTTAAGCATTTCACATAATGATAGCAATGTTAGATATAAAGCAGACAAAATCAATTTCTGAATACCTAACAAAGGTAAACTAGTATAAATATGGTAAAGTACTAATACACAAAATCTATGAAATTAACTCAAATAAAGGGAGGATAACTGAAAATAATAACTGAAATGAAACATTCTATATGCTAAGTATCAAAAACAAATGTATCACTCAGTTAATATGGGTACAGTTGTGTTTTTCCACTTGCTTGCAACCAACTCAGATTATTTGTTGTAAATAGTGCATATAGTTGTATTTTAATTTGTCATGCTCCACTTCAATAAAAAGACAACACACCAAACGGACCTTTGACGACCTTTTATTGAATTCATAAACAACATAACTTATTGCACCATAACTTTATCTTTTATTGCATCATTTCAATTTATTTGTTAATCATAAGAAAACATCCTTTAACCATTAATCAGGGCAGTGTACCTCCGCTCACCCTGTCCAAATAAGCAGCGTCCTCACCTCTGCCATTTATTCTTAAACATCAAGCAGTGTCCAACCGCTCACTTTCAACCCAAAATCCTTACATCCATCCAAACACCACAAGGGGAAGCAGTGTCCAGCCACTCACTTTCACCCCCAAATTTCCTTACACCAAACCAAACACCAGAGGGGGAACAAAAGATCACATCACAATTTTCTCCCTAAACCAACTACCCACACATAAAACTGCTCTAAGCCCCACCCTACATCTACCTCATTTCCTCCCTCCTTCCTTCAACAAATTAACCCTTCCCTACCCAGTCTTAGCTCATACTAAACTTACAATCCCTACTTAATCCCTTTCCCAACCCCAGCTTAATCCCTTCCCCAACACCGGCATACCCCTCCACTTGTTCACCTATCCTCAAACATTGAAGATGTCCCATGACAAATTGGTTTGTTCCCAAACCTTATTTGGTTCTACAAATATTTACTATTTTTGGCATTGTTACTATTATAGCATGGTTTTGATTGTTATTATTTTAGTGTTAGCATGCAAATTGTTAATAGAACATTACATAAAAAAGCACTTAATAAATACCTGCTGGATCAAAGTGATTAAAGATTAAAAGCACCATTATAAACTCTTCTGCCATTAATGTACATTTTATTTGGGTTCAACAGCTGATGACAGCAGTACAAAACAGCAGGATAAATGTCATTTCCATTAGAAAGCAATTGAGAGAAAAGAATTTAGAAACAAAATACAATCACTGCATGACAGGCCCATAAACTAGTCATCCTTTTTGGAATCAACAAAAGAATATTAAAATCCAAGACAAACTGTATAATAAATAAGAGCTGCTGTCAAAAGAAGAGGGCAGAAAGCCTGACATTCATGTGGGATGTGATTATAAACACTAGATGTGTAGACATTAGATCTGACAGCTATCAAACTAGCCAAAATATTAAGACATATGTCTGGAAAAAACTGAATAATGAAGATGGCATGTTAGTCACATCCAAACTGTCAAGCAGAAACAAAATCCCAAATGGGCCCCAAACTATAAGCTCATCCAAAATAAAAATAAAAATGAAAATCACCCAAGATGAGGACAGCAGCCAAGACATGACAGAAATGTGGATAATTAGATCAAAAGAACAATGGCACAAACCCATCCTCCAGTAAAGCTTCCATTCCTGCATACAACAGGTGGGCCACAGCAGAAAGACAGTAAGACATCAAGGACTTGAAGAACAGGATACTTTCATATGTTGGAAGTAATGCCAAGACTTTTCAGCTTTGGTGGACACAGGATGTATTCATTGGTTGGCAGATGATAAAGAAATGAGGAAAGATGATGTCACAAGTTGATAGGAAATATTGTCATATTAGTTAAGGAAGCAGTCCTTACCTATAAGTCACATGTGTGGCTGCTATGTATGTGAAAAATGCTGCTAGGGTTTGTCCTCAGTGCTGTCAGTAAATACAGGTTAAGACATTTGGAATACTGGGAAACCCACAGTGCAAAAGTATTATGACGTGATGCTAGACATACTTATGTAAACATTACAAAGCAGTTCTAGGTTCAGAGGGCAGACTGAGAGATTTAAGCAGTACAATTGTTTTAATCTGTTTACCTGAATCATGACACACACATTTCAAAGAGTCTAGAGGTAGAATATAAATGTTATATAACAGTATAAGGACATTAGAGAGAATATATGAGCAGTCTGTCAGGTTTAGCCATACAAAATGGAACAAAAAGTTTAAAAACTGCGCAATCATTGCTCCTGTGTCCCCAGAAGATTTGCAGTTATGCATTTTTAAATCAGCAGAGGCAAGCATCCTCCAAGTCTTACACTTATTCATCTACCAGCCAAGTCCAAACATACATGACTTAAAAAAATGCACACTAGTTTACTTTTTTCATTAGGTGAATGTTTCATTCTTTAAGTGATAAACTAATAATAGTAGATATGGTTGATACAATGCTTTCAGTGAGTAATATATGTTTTTAGAGATCTGACTTGCTGCTGTGTCAACTTACAGTAAAACATTCCTCTTACCTATGTATATGGTTAGGCACAGAACTAGCACCTAACTGTGCCCAGTTAAATATAAACACTGTATTTCCAACCATCAGCACACCACATTTTAAAGTCTACAGTATATTAAGTACAGATTCAATGATCTTTATTTACCTGTTACAGTAATGTTGACAAACGCAGATGACACCCTGCCAGTATGACTATTATTTGCAACACATTCGTAAATCCCTTCATGAGATTTTATTATTTTATTAATTGTAAACTGTTGAGCGGTGAGTTGTAAAGTATCACCCAGAAACCACTGATACAAAGGGGGTGGGTTAGATGCAGATTCACATGTAATGATCACTCTTGAACCAGCTGGTATTGGTTGTTTAGGATCTCCTGAGATAATAGGGATATCTGGTCCATCTGAAAATAAAAATAAACCAGAACATCTTAATGAATGTGTCAGTATTTAACATCTTAAAGCTTTGTTGTACAATAAACAGTTACTTACAGTATACATTTAGGTGCTGTGAGTTACTTATACTGTAACTAATAGCATTGCTGGCATTACAGCGGTAATTCCCAATATGGTCTCTGGAAGTGTTATATATGTGTAAGGACAGGTTATTATTTGACAACTGAATTCCAGGCTTTATTTCCAATGCTTGGTTGTCCTTGATCCACTGTACTGTATCCTGTGTACCAGTAAAACTGCAGCTGAGGACCACAGACTCTTTGTATTCCACAACATTGTTTTTGCTGATGTTCACTTCTACTCTGGATATTTGTTCTGAAAATAGAACAGCGAAGGGGACACAAGGTTTCAAGATAAGAAGATTTTAACATTAGCAAATGCATGGCTATTTATAACAATGGCTATTTATCTGTTCAGGCAATTAAAATAGAGATTATAAAATGATATTTATTATAGAATCTGAACAAAAATAAAACAGATATTTGTTTTGATGAAATAGATGCAATAATAATAATTTTAATAAGTAAAGCTGAGTTATCTCATATATAAACCTAATGTAAACAAACATGTAACACAAACCTGAGTGACAAGGTCCTGTCATGTGACATTTAATGGTTTATTACACTTCTGTTTGCAGTTCTTGACATGCTCAAAGGTAAATAGCTCATTACACACTTGTTCTTTCCTTTAAATCTTCATTGCAGTAACCCTCCCAATATGTATTGTGCATTAGTTTCTACAGATCTGCTGAAACATGCAGTTACAACAATACAACAAAATTCAAAGAAAGGTATAACAGTTAAATAGGTGTGGTAACAATAATGTAGCACAATTCATAGAAAGGCGCCACATCAAGAGTGCACATTTCATGCATCAACTTCATCTGGTTGGGGGATAAAGGTAATCACAGTATTATTAAAAAAAATCTGTTTACACATCATGACATAACTATCAATGGTTGCAAGATGTCTGTACTTTAAAGGCCAGAGGAAATCCGTGGAGTAGTTATTTTTTTTTAGTATCTTATGTATTTAAATGCATCTTACCATGTAATCAAAATAAGCTTTTCAGTCTGATTTACGATGGGTGAAGGAGGTTTTAGCTAGGTAATGAAATAATCCCAAAATAAATGCTTTCTTTTTGAAAAACATACAGTTTGAAATCATACTGCCTAACACTTACACAAGTTCATATTTTTGAAGTGGGAATGTATAGTAGCTACTAAATGTTTGGCTTGCACTCTTGTACACACCTTGTGTATTTTTGTAGCTTCCAGGCTCTGTGCTGTGTCAAACACATAGATTAAAAAGAAATACTTTCATTTTAGTTATAAATAAAAGTCAAGCATCAAAATAAAAGGGCATTTAAATCATGAAGTTTTTCCTCTAGTTCTTCCCATCTACTGAGATCGCTATAGTTCATTATCAACTACAGGTACTTTGACTTTTCTTTATTTATCCTTTGCTGTCTGGGTTAGTCCCACTAGGCTAGTGGCCTCTTTTCAGGGAGGAGACCCAAGGTGGTATTTATGCTACTCTCAGCAAAATTTAGCCAGGCATTAGGAACTTACTTGTTTACAAGTGCTGTGTGAGTTCTTGCATCACTTCTGGCTGCAAAGGTGGAGCAGACATGGTGCAGAGAGAAGAAAGTGATGTTGGCATGGAGAATGTTGAAAATGTGCTTTCTTTTCAATCAAGAAAGAGAGACTGAGGCACAAAATATGGATTATTTCAAATGGTCAGCAATTGGATGACTTGCTGGATAAATGTTCAAATGATACTTCTGTGATGGAGGTGGTGCCAGGAGGTTTAACGGACACACAGTTGTATACATATTATACATTATTATACATATTGGATAAAGATGAGCTGGGTGCAGAACCTAAGACATCCTGGTCAGAGATGGTTGAAAGAGTAATAGATAAGGAAGGAGAAATGGAAGCAGTTGCAGGTACTAAACAGACTGGTGGATGTCAAGTAGGAGTAAGAGGGAATGATAAATCATACGCTGGTGATGTTGGTGATGAGAGGATCTCACATAAAGGTAGTGTACTATCATTAAAAAAGACAAGGTATACTGTAAGGATTTGCAGTAAAGATGATCCTGTGACTGACAGATATTACATATGTGATAAGATGATTTTTGTCATTAGGATTTTCAGTTAAGGACATAAGATCATTTACTAACATAGGAAAAGAACAATTTTGTGATGTGAGTTGAGACTGAATTTTTTTTAGACAAATTTCTTAAATTGTGTGAAAGTAATAAGAATGTTTTCCCTACAATAATTTTGTATTTTCACGGCGAATAAATAGATTAAAAATAATTTTTTGTTCAGTTTAGAAATGATGAATTATAGCAATTTGAGGTTAAAACACACTTTTCTAATTTGTTTTCTGTTTCAAATGTATCAAAATTTAAAGAAGAAAGGGGTTCGGAGAATACTTGGTTGGAAACTGGAAACGTTGTTAAAAACTGAAAATGATCCTGTTAAGCATTTTCCTAGTGTTATTTTAGTAAATGGGAATGGGGAAGAGTAAGATATGTAGGACAACCAAAAACATACCACGTCTCTGGACATGTTAATCATTTTATTAATGATTGTGATAAAATTAGATGTTATCAGTGTAAGCAGAGGGGTCACATGCTGAATAAAGGTATAAAACTTATAGGATTTGTAATCAAGAGGGACATTTCTGGTTTGATTGTGACAAAAAGAAGAACACAGTGTTAACAAAGTTACTGCTCAAGTACATGAGGGTGAGAACGTTGAGAGTGTCATAGGACAGAAGAAGAACAGCAAAAAGTAAGAAATGAAAGCAATAATGGAAAGGTTTTTTGGAAGGAGGGTAGAAAATAGGGAAGACAATGAGAAACATGATGATCTGAGTAATGAAAAAAATCAGAAGCAGAGGAAGAAATGAAGTGGAAGTACAGTTTTCTAGAAATAAAAAAGTACTATTGGAGTTCGGATAAGATTAAGGAAAGGACATTTAAGAATATTTCTACCAAGAATAAAAGGGGGGAAGAATAAAATAGAAGTTATGTTCTTACCATAACGTTCCACGTTAGTTGTCTTCTTCTCGCCTTCTTCTTGCTGGATTGGCTCCGACTCGGCCACTCTAAAAGCTCGAGAGTTGGTTCCACCGGCTCGAGGCTCCCCTTATATCCCACAATGCTAGGCGAGAGTTACCTCAGATCTCGTTTGTAAGCTAACCCCAGCTTATAACAGTAACAATATAACTGTAAACAGAGTCCACCTCTAACAACAGGAAGAAAGAAGGGTGACCTACATCCTGAACCAGGAAATATGCACAACAGCATATGTCTAAGAAAGAGGTGGTAGAAAGAGAGGTCACAATCACAACTCCTCTAGGTCTGTCCAGGCCAGGGGGAAGGAGGGTGGGACGCAAGAACAAAGCGAGAAGACGACAACTAACATGGAACGTTATGGTAAGAACATAACTTCTATATGTTAAGTTGTCTATCTCGCCTTCATTATTGCTGGATGGGACTGTCCTAGCACCTTGTCCCGGGTGGCCTAACGGAACAGACTCCTGAGAACAGTGGAACCAAAGTTAGCTCTATGCCTAGAAGCTAAATCCAACTTATAATGAGAAATGAAAGTGTGAGGAGTAGCCCAAGTAGCCGCTGCACAAATGGTGTCAATAGGCAGTCTGTCTTGGAAGGCTAAAGAAGTAGCCAAAGCTCTGGTGGAATGGGCCTTAGGTTTATTAGGCAGCTTTTGGTGTCTAATTTCGTATACAAGGGAAATCAAAGATGTTAGCCATCTGGATAAAGATACCTTTGAAACTGAAAGTCCCTTTCTGCTTTCCGCATAGGAGACAAACAGCTGATCAGATTTTCTGAATTGTTTTGTTCTATCCAAGTAGTACCTCAATTGACGGTGAACATCCAGGCAGTGTAACTTTTGTTCAGACCTATTAGAGTATTCTGGAAAAAAGACAGGTAAATCAATGCTTTGATTTAGATTTGACGTCGAGACCACCTTAGGCAAAAAGGACGGGTTAGTTCGTAAGGATACTCTGTCCTTATGAAACAAAAGATAAGGAGGACGACAGCTGAGTGCTTGAAGCTCTGAAACTCTTCTAGCTGATGTAATAGCTACCAGAAAAGAGTTTTCCATGATAATAATTTTAAAGAACAGGAGACTGCAGGTTCGAAAGGGGGAAGAATCAAAGAAGCAAGAACTAAATTTAGGTCCCAAGGAGAAGGAGGATTTCTTATAGGAGGTCTGAGAAGAAAAACTCCTTTCAAAAAGGCTTTGCAAAGCTTGTGGGACATTAAGGCAGATTCAGAAATACCCACATGAAAGTTAGAAATAGCTGCCAATTGAACTTTAAGTGTAGAGGGAGATGAACCTGCATGGAAGAGTTCAGCTAGAAAATCAAGGACTAATTGGATGGAAGCAGTGAAAGGATCTATGTCCTTTCCTTGAGCCCAATATGTGAAGCGTTTCCACTTACTCAAATAAATCTTCAGTGGAAGATTTATGGGAAGCTATCAAAATATCTCTAACAGAGTGAGATAATTGAGAAAGCCTGGCTAAGGTTGGAACTGGAGGAACCAAGCAGTGAGGTTCAGAGAGGGGAGGGAGCGATGAAACTGACCCGACTGATGGATCAAAAGATCTGGAACTAGGTCCAGATTCCACGGTCGCTCCAAAAGAAATCGATGTAGAAAGGGGAACCACACTTGTCGAGGCCAGTAAGGAGCAATGAGGATCAATGAGGCCTTCTGAGCGATAGCTTTCTGTATCACTTGAGAGATTAGTGGGAAGGGAGGAAATGCATACAGAAGTCCCGGGGCCAAACTTGGACTAGGCGTCTCTGCTGGGTTGGCCTGGTAAAGGGAATAGAGTGAAATATTCTCTGCACTTGCTGTTTTGGGGAGTAACAAAAGATCGC
The DNA here is from genome assembly GCF_019279795.1 of Protopterus annectens. NCBI lineage: Eukaryota > Metazoa > Chordata > Ceratodontiformes > Protopteridae > Protopterus > Protopterus annectens. Next base: position 1,178,274,634 of record NC_056741.1, on the reverse strand, counting down.
AGCAAGGCTGACCCCACTTGAGAAAATTTCTCTCACAACTGAGTCTTTCAGAGTCCACTCCTGAGCCATGAGGATAGCTCTGCTCTTCTTGTCCGCCTTTTGATTCGACTTCCGGGATGTGCGTTGCTATCAGAAACCGCTGAGAAGAAATCGCCCATTGCCACAGTCTGAGTGCTTCTCGACACAGGGGTATGACCTGGTTCCGCCTTGTTTGTTGATGTACCACACTACAGACATATTGTCTGTCTGGATTGCAATCGTTCCCAAGGGAAGAGAGTCTTGAAGGGCTTGCAACGCTAAAAGCACTGCTCTCATCTCCAGAACATTTATGTGCAAGTGGCATTCGTTTGGTTGCCATGTGCCCTGGACCGTCCTGCCCTGATAATGCCCCCCCCACCCGATCAGGGAGGCATCCGTTGTCAGAGTAGCAACCGGAGGGTGGAACAAAGGGTCTTCCCAAAAAGAGCTGAGGGGAAGACATCCACCACATAAGATGATTCTTGCACGCTTGCGTGATCATAATGGTGTGAGACATTGGAAGTTGCTGGTATGACCATTGAGTAAATAGCATCCATTGAAGGATCCGCATGTGGAATCTGGCTAATGGAAGCAGAGGTATGGCCGCTGCCATAATTCCCAACACTTTCAGAACTAACCTGGCTTTGATTCTGTTGTTGTTGAAAAGGAGTGATACTAGTTTGTGAATGTCTGTTATTCTCTGATGTGTTAGTCTCGCAGACATGCTTACTGTATCTAGATTTGCGCCTATGTAGGTAATAGTACGACAAGGCGACAAAACAGACTTTTCGCAATTTATTGAAATACCCAGCTTTTGACAAATGCGAAAAGTGTAATCCCTGGCCATCAGAAGGAGATGCTTGGTGGGAGCTGTGAGGAGCCAGTCGTCCAAATATGGAAACACCTGGAATCCTTGTCGTCTCAGGTGAGAAGCTACCACTGCCATGCATTTGGTAAACACCCGGGGGGCAGTGGTGAGACCAAAGGGCAGGGCCCTGAACTGAAAATGACTGGTTCCCAGCCTGAAGCGGAGGAATCTTCTGGAGCGTCTGTTCATTTTATGTGATAGTACGCATCCTGAAGGTCTATAGAGCACATCCAGTTTCCTTTGCCCAAAAGGGGAAGGATGGATTGCAGCGTGACCATCCGAAATCTTGTTTTCTTGACTGATCTGTTCAAGATACTGAGATCCAAAATTGGTCTCCAGTCCCCTGTTTTCTTTGGAACTAAAAAGAACCTTGAGTAGATTCCGGATCCTTGCTGGTCTGCTGGAACTGGCTGAATTGCTCTTTTGCAAGCAGTTTTGAAATCTCCAAACCGCTAGATCCCTTTGAGCGGGTGGAACATCTGGAAGGGATTTTTTTGACTGATTTGGAATGCGAAGAAAGGGGATAGAATAGCCTTTGGAAATGATGGACTGTACCCATTTGTCTTGAGTCAGGGATAGCCAGGCTTCTGGGTACAGTGACAATCTTCCCCCGACTGCCTCCGAAGATGGGCAGTCAGGCAACACCTCAGGGATGCTGAAAGGGCTTGTCAGGAAGGCTTCCCGATTGCCCTGGTTCTGGACCCCCTGCCCCTAGGGCGGCGTCTACCATTGTTATTCCCACCTCTGCCTCTGGCGGAAGCGACTCTGTCGTCAGGCGAAGTCCCTTGAGATTGTTTACGGAACCACATCTTTCCACCTTTCTGGCCTTTGGGGTAAGGCCTAGAAGGAGTAGAAAACGGACTCCGGCGGCAGAAAGGGTCTTGCCATCAGTTTCGCACCTAGTCAAGGTTTCTTTCACTTGAGGACCAAAGAGGATGATCCATCAAACGGGGAGTTAGTGAAAGACGTCTTGAAGGGTCCAAAATTGCATAGCCGCATCCAGGCATGCCTACGTAAGGCCACACCTGTCCCTGCGGCTCTGCTCGCTCCATCAGCCGCGTAAGAAAGAAGGCGCATGGAGGAGTTGGTTATGGAGTTAAGGGTAGCCAGCTGTGTGTTCATCTTATCTTGGAAACCCGCAGCTGTAGGGTCCTTTAACATTTCACTCGCTTCCTTGATCAAGTCCCTTTGTAGGCGTGTAAAATGTCACAGGTAGTTCAGCGACGCATGGTAAATGTCGCTGACGAGAACATCCGCTTTCCGTACCTGTCCATGGACCTAGATTCCTTGTTAGGTGGATGGACAGGTACTGAAGGATCAGCTAGCTCCTTCTTAGTGGCAGCAGCTACCACCATAGCATCCACAGAAACTCCTTTAGTTAAGAACTGTTTGTCTGCTGGTGCCGTTATGAACTTGGAGGGTCTCCTGGGAGTGGGGTCCACTGAATCAGGAGCCGTCCACGCCTTCTTAGCAACCACCTGCATGAGGGGGTCAAAGGGGGGGGGACACCCAGGAGGTGGAAGGACGAGAGCCAAACGCCTCAAGATACACAGATTCGTCCTCCGAAGGGTTGAGGGCTGGCCAATTTCCCCTCTGTTTCAGGATCTCCAGAATGTCTGCAAATGAGACATCTTCAGAAGGGGAACGGGGGGAACCCTCAGAATCATCCAAATCTGTGTCTGACGTGATGGACTCAGGTGAGTCAATGTGTTTCCTCTTACACTTCCTCTTCCGAGGGGGCTCTTCTGCCAAATCAGGAGAGGCCTCGGAAGAGGATGAAATCCCCACAGGGGGTTCCTGAGGAGCTGGCTCTCTGCGGTCTGGGATGAGGGAGTGAGTCGACTTAACCTGAGGCACTGTAGAGGGAGGGGCGGACGGAGCCAACTGTGGAGTAGAGCCAGGCTCTAACACACTCCGCATGACCTCGAATGCACCCCTGTCAGGCAGAGCCAGAGGTCCCCGCTCCGAGAAGCTAAGAACCCCCCTCGGCACCGACAGTGATGGCTCCGAGGCCGATGTCGGAGCCGAACTCACCAGCGCCGAAGCACCGAGAAGGAGAGGGGTCGGACAAGGGTCCGATGCCACTCACCCCTCGAGCCGACGAGGAAGTCCGGCCGAGATTCTTCCAAGGAAGAAATCGGAGCCGGCACGGAGCCGAAGACAATTGTATTGGCTCGCGCTATCACAGTCTCGGTTCCGGCGCGACCCGGCTCCGAGCTCAAGAGAGTCGAAGGAGGAATATATTGATGGACCGGGGCAGGCATCGACTGATGAGTCGGGCTCTGAAGCATCTGGGCCAGTGCCTCGGACTTAAGAAGTCGACTCACTACCCTCTGAAGGTCATGATCCGACAGCCTCGATGACCTAGAGGAGTGAGATCTCTGGCTCCGTTCAGACAGCAGGGGAGATCCTGGAGCCGAATGAATGGAGCCGAGAGATGGTGACCTGGACCTCTTCCTAGTTGTCGGCTCTGAAGGTCTGGTCGGAGCTGACACGGGAACTTCTAATACCTCGGCTCCGGCCGGAGCCGAGGAACCACAGAAACTGTGGACTGAGACTCATCGGCTCCAGCCGGAGCCGATGTAGGCAAAGGTTTAGAAACCTTAGGTCTCGGCTCAGTTGTCGGAGCCGAAGACCTAGATGCCTTAGAGGGCTTCCCAGTAGAAACAGAAAGGGAATCCTCTGGCTTGAGTAAGCCCCTTAATATCAATTTATTTTTCTTTCCTGCAGGACCCTGGGGCTGAAGCCATGGCACACAGCACAGGAGTCCTGCAGGTGCAAAGGTCCCAGACAGTAGACACAAGAAGTGTGAGCGTCTGTCAGAGACATTTTCTGACAGCACGCATCACACTTCTTGAATCCGGAGACCTTTGCTTCCTTAGACATTTTTAAAAGGTGTAATCAAACACACACACAAACACACTAATTACACCCTGTCAAGTTTAAAGTATAATAAAACCACTAACTAGGTTTTTAAATAAAAATAATACACACACTCCCTAGGGAAGAGAAAAGGCCAAAAGGCCCAAGGGAAGAACCTAAAGTTCTTGAGGGAAAAAAACGGGAATTTTTTAGAAGGGGATAAAAATTTCTCTAAACTAAGGGAAATAAGTAAAGATATTAAAATAAAAGGGGTTTTAATAGACTAAATTACACAAGAAAAAGTCACTTACCAAGAACCGGTAGAAAACCAACCTCGATAGCTGTAGCGGCAAACGAGATCTGAGGTAACTCTCGCCTAGCATTGTGGGATATAAGGGGAGCCTCGAGCCGGTGGAACCAACTCTCGAGCTTTTAGAGTGGCCGAGTCGGAGCCGAGGTCGGCTCCGAACCCATCCAGCAAGAATGAAGGCGAGATAGACAACTTAACATCTGGTGTTTCCTTCAGTTAATGTTAATTTTTTTATAAACATTAGAAGGAGACTCAGCATTTGGCAATGAAATAAAACATGTAAGGCCAACAGCATTTGTTTATAAGATACAAGATTTATTTTTGGGCAAGAAAAGCAACAATTTAAAACATTATGGGGGTGAAATGGTGTGGAATCCTGGAAAAGACAGGTGTCCATAGGTTGTATTTTTGTTTTACAGAAGAGGTTAAAGTATTAGATTTTCCACTGTATCTGGAGGCAGAGGGACAGTAATTTGATATAAGATGGGATTGCTGCACTTTGATGAACTGGGATTTATGCTTCAGTGGTGTTGACAGACACTGTGGAAATATTTGTGAGTTTGAAAATGCATTTAATGGTTAACATGAGTATTACTATTATGGGGATCTGAATTGTATATTTGGAAGAAAGATAAAAAAGTTGGGATAGAAGTTAGGAAACTAAAATAAGTAATGAAATGTGATAAGCTAAAAATATACTCCAAAAGTGGATGGCTATATAATATAATAAGGAGACTAAAGACAATGAGACTGATTTTTTACAGGTGTCTTTTGTTGAATGCTTTTTTTTTTCAGATCATAAAGCTATGTGGATGGAATGTGGTAAATTAAGAAAATAAACAGCAAAGGTTTGGCTCCACAATATTCATAAACCATCAAATACTCCAACAAGTTGTAGTGTAGCTGAGCAGCTCTCTTTATTCAGCACAAGCGCTTTCACAATAGCTTCATCAGGTGCATGTGTATAGAATGCAGGACACACCTTATATATTACTTAATTCATATCACATGATTATTAAATTTAAGAAGACAGTCTATCTTACAAGAAATATATTAATAAAACATTATCTAAATCAAACTTTCATCAAGTAATTATTTAAAAACATTTAAAATATATGACAAACAAGCAATAACTTTCACTTACACCGTCTAGATAAAACTCTTTTAGACAGAATTGGTTTTATAGGTACAGAGTCATTGAGGCATGTCCAAAATTCGCCCTAAGCCTCACTATCCATTGTGCCTCAATTTCTTCTGTCCTAACTCTAATATTCCCCCCCCTAATGTTTGGCATATTCATAGCTAAAACTGCAAATTTAAAAATATGCTGCATATCTGTAGTAATCACATGTTTAGCTAATGCATTTTCACTACTGGATTTTCTTATGTGGTATAAATGTTCTCTTATCCTTTCCTTTAGGCTACGGTCCGTTTTGCCCACATACAATTTACTGCATGTACAACAAATAGCTAAATAAACCACATGTAACGTATCACATGTAGTTTGTGTTCTAAGACTAAAAACGTCACCAGTATCTGGGTGTTTAAAAACATTGTCTTCATATATATACATGCAATAATTACATTTACCACATGCTTTTGTACCTCCATTCAATTGTGCAGATGGAACTTTGCTATAGCGACATAATCTATCTTTCAAGGATTTTTTATTTCTAAATGAAAACTGAGGTTTACTACCTACTATATCCCTTATATGCTCATCAGTCATTAAAATATCCCAGTGTTGATTAATTACACTAGTATATGAAGTAATATCTCTAGTGTAACTAAGTGAAAAATTAAGTTTATTCCTATGCCTTACTTGCACCTTATTCATTGGTGCTGAAAAATAAGGTTTAGCTGCAGTCTCTCTTAATCGTCTAACCGCTGTTGAGTTCTCATTAATTATACTTGTTTCGTAGCCTCTTGCTACTAGTTCCATTTCAGTTTTTTGCATTTGTCTTTCAAAATCATCCTTCCTAACATTCAGTCTTGATGCCCTAAATAATTGATTCCTAGCCACATTTTTAAATACATATTCAGGATGCATGCTATTTCTTTTTAACAATAAATTCACATGGCATTCTTTCCTATATAATTTAGTATAAATTTTTCCAATTTCATCTTTCTCAACACAGACATCTAAAAAATTTATATGCAATTCAGATACATGTACAGTAAATTTCAAAAAATCACTCAAATTATTTATATAATTTTTAAAATCTTCAAACTATGCTAACGTCCCCTTCCACAAAATAAAGACGTCATCGGCAAATCTTTTGTAAAATAATATATAGTGACTATAAGGACGTTTCAATATATGATCCATTTCCCATATTAACATAACAGCATTGGGTAACTGTTAGAACAGGAGCTACCCATAGCGACTCCATGTTTTTGCCTACAAATTTTATCACTAAAAGAAAAAATATTGTTGTTGAGGACAATATTAAGCAATGTTATTAATAAACTAACATCTGCCTCACTAAATTCATCATCTGTTGTTAATAATTTTGTTACATATTCTAGGCCTATGTTATTTGGTATTACTGTAAATAATGAGTTTACATCTAATGTAACAAGCATGAATTGATCTCTATAATTAAATTCCTGTTCAAACTGATATAATTCACAAGCATCCTACTAAGCCCCCATTAAGACCAATAGTTGCAGGGCATAACTGGAGTACTGAGTCACTGTCGATTTATAAAGAGAAGCATCTTAGGAAATTAGTTGATAAGTCTCCAATAGTGTTGAGAGACACAGAACATTTTTTACATGAACGTTTGATTTAGATAATGTTTTATTAATATATTTCTTGTAAGATAGACTGTCTTCTTAAATTTAATAGTCATGTGATATGAATTAAGTAATATATAAGGTGTGTCCTGCATTCTATACACATGCACCTGATGAAGCTATTGTGAAAGCGCTTGTGCTGAATAAAGAGAGCTGCTCAACTACACTACAACTTGTTGGAGTATTTGATGGTTTATGAATATTGTGGAGCCAAACCTTTGCTGTTTATTTTCTTAATTTATGCTGCTACGTTTATATGCAAAGGTATCCAGTGCTTTGTATGTACACTTTTGTTCATATATTCAGTGGAATGTGGTAAATACTAATTTTATAAAGCATGGGGTAAAAAGAATAAATTAAAAAAAATGTTGATCAGAAAGAGTTTCAAAAATATATCAGTTATGGAAGGACCATTTATCTACGATGGAGTCGTATGTATCATGCACAAATAGATGGGCTGTCTTTAAACAAAAATATAAAGGTGTCTTTTTGGATATTGAATTGGAAAAGAGGAAAAATAGATAAAGAATATTTTAAGATACTTAAAGAAATACTGAATAGCCTTAAAGAAAATAGTAGTGTTTTTTAATTAAAGAAAAAAATGTTTAAAGTAAATAAAAACATGAAAGTTTGTTGTTTAAGCAAAGGTATTTCTTCCATGGTAAGAAAGATGAAGTCTGTCCTTATTGGGCTGAAATGGCAAAGGACATTGTGGGTATCATGGCAGAAATGAAGGATAGTAATGGCATTAGAAGGTATAAGCAGAGGTTATGAAGCTTGTGGAAAGTTTTGTTAAAAAATAATACACCAGAAAAGGTGGACAACAAAAGGTTTATTAGGGAATTAAACAATCTGGGATGAAAAAGTAAAGAATTTAGATAAATATGTTGATTTGGGTGAATTAGATACAATAAGAAATATAAAGGATGAATCTTTATCAGCTGCAGATGTTATGAGTTATGGAGTGTATAAATATCTATGAAGGCATGGCAAAAATACATGCTTTTAAAAAATATAATGAATGGTTAGAGAAAGATAAAATTAAGGAAGAGATTTGTGAAGGTGTTACAAAGTTTATCTGGAAAAAGGGAAAATGTTGAATTGAAAACTGGAGGCCTGTAATGTTAATCAGGACTGGCTATATGATTTTTTATGAAATATTCACAGTTGAGATGTTATGAAATATTACAGGAATCTCTGGTGGAAGGTGGTTTTGGTATAAAAGGAAGAGATAGTCGAGATCTGTCAGTGTTAATGGAAATTGCAGATGATTTTGTTAATGGGGATAGTGATGTAAGATTTCTGTAGGCAATTTGAAGAAAGCATTTGATTTTGTGGAACATAGTTTGTGGAAGGCTTTGGAAGAATATGGGTTAAAAGGTAAAATACTTGGTTTATTAATATCTGTATATAGTTATAATAAGATGAAACTGTTAATCAAAGACTAGCATAATTCTGATATTTGTTTGAAAAGAGGGATAAAGTAGAGATGTCCAAAGAGTAAGATGGTGTTTTCTTTACTTATGTATGTGGTAAGGTCAAAAGTTTCAGTAGGAATAAATGGTGCTCAGTATTATGTTAAGAATTTTGTGGAAATTCCATGTTTTTTATCTTATGCTGATTAACTTTTGTTTACAAAAATAAATGTTGCATGAAGGACTTGGTAATATACATTATTAGGTGTTTAAGGGTGGCTGGAGTAGAAATAAAGACAAGAGTACAAGTTTCAAAGAAATATATATATGGAATTCATTTCTGTAAAAATGAAATTAGTATTTTAGGAGAACATTTGTAAGTAGTGAGGTGGTAGATGAACAATGAGGTGCTTTAACTGAAAACATTTAAATGTTAGCAATATGCAGAAGTTATTCAGACTAGAAAAAGTATATTTGATAAAGTATGTTATCTTGGGAATTATCAGTTACTTTAGCTGAACTTTTTATGGTACCTAGTAATAAAGACAAGAACATTTGGGGGGTTATGTTTAGTTGTTCTGGGGTGACTAGATTAAATCCAGTAAGGAGAAGTGTTTTATATATGAAGAAGGAGAAAGGAGGGTTATGGTTATTAAATCTGGTTGTATATGCTGCATATTTGTGTTTATTTAAAGTTCTGAGGACGAATGATGGTTTGGATTTTACATTTTTTAGAAGTTGAGTATGATGGTTTGAAGAATTGCAACCACAGACAAAGACAGAAAAGGGAATTTTGAAAAAAAAAAAAGAGAAAGTACAGTGTATGAAAAGAAGATTAGGAGCTGGTATTTGGAAATTAAAGAAGTAAAAGTAAACTGAAAGGAGTTTATGGAGGTTAGGGATAAATAAGTTACCTGTCAAAGGGAACATGAGGTACACAATTTGTTCACAAAGATTATTTAATGTGTAATGAGTTGGAGACTGCACAACATATTTGTAAGGGTAAGAAAATGTTAAAAGGTTGTGAGGAAAAAAATCATAAAAGAAAGGGTTGTGTAAGCCATAAAAATTTGAAGACATTAATATGAACATGAATATGATATTGCATGTTTTTATAGGGTTAAAGAGAAAAAAATTATTTCAGTGTAGTCGTGGTATGTTTGGTGTTATGTGGAACATTAAGAAGGCAAGAATGAAAGAAATGCTGTTTAATAAGGTGTAGGATATGTCTGAGATTTTGTTGAAAACAAGATTTTGGTTATGGCAACAAGAGTGGGGGGTAATGAGTAAAACGTTTTGCTGGTAATGTAAATGTAAAATATTGTAATATTTTTTTTATATAGTGTAAATAAAGTACCCCTACTCAGGAGCAGCCTTAGGTCAACTGGTGCCCTAGGCAAAAGGGCTCCACGGTGCCCCTGCCACACCACTCAGTGCCCCCATCCTGGTTTACCTACCCCAAATAAATATTGGAAAAGCACCTCTGCTAGACCAGCGCCCTAGGAGGCCACCACGTTGGCCTATGCCTAAGGCTGGCTATGCTCCTACTCTTTTGGATAGGTGCCATGGAATATTTTATACTACCTGAGCTAGCACCACCTCAAGCAGCTAGGACCTCAGTTTAATGTCTTATTGAACCAATGACAAACTAAGGAGTGCAGTACCCCCTCTTATGTTGCATTTCTGTAACAGCAATCTAGCCATCTGGTGTGGGAATAGATCCCACTGCCTTCTGCATTATAGGTAAGTGTGGTACCTGTTGCATCACTGATTTAATTCTTAATAACGACTCCCTATTGAAATATCAGCACTTAAAATGCTGAATGCCAACAGGCAGAAAAAAAAGGCTGAAACTACAGAAGAAAAGTGAATCTCGATCATCACTCTTCTCCTTTAAACTTCTTTTTTGCAGGGGGGACAAGCCTGCATCCCCCCAACTTATATATACCAACTCTTAGACCACTATACCTCAGAGAAATGGGAATACTCTGGTAAATGGCCATCTTGGACTTAGTATATGTAAGTCCATTTTTTGGCCATTCATACGTTCATAGGTTCATAGGTAAGTACTAGGCTATCAGTCCAAGGGCCCAAGTAAGCCTAGCCAACAAGGTTCCCTGGCTTACACTACCCAAGAAAGTTGTTTTCCTGTGCCCCTGTTGAGCAGAGCTGCAGAAGTGATCCGCAGGGTGTATTTCCTATTTCCCATCCACTCATCAAGTTTTTTCTTGAAGAGTGCTAATGAGGAACTTTGCTTGACATAGATGGGTAGCATGTTCCAGAGTACATGAAGTCTCTGGGACAGGAATCTAGCCCTCCAGCATGTCCTGTTTATTGTGGTGACAAGGTTTAGGTCCCTAGAAAGTGTAGCTCAGAGGGATTGGGATTCCTTTAGGTGTAGCATGTCCAACAGCTCTGGGTTTGACATAGCTTTATATGTTAGGCAGAGGTCACCTCGGAGTAGGCGATATGCTATGGAGTAAAGCTGGAGTTTTTTGAGATGGTTAGTGTAGAACATCTGTTTGAGGCCAGTAATCCTCTTTGTGAGGTACTTCTGTGGTCTTTCCAGCTGCTGCAGATGTCTTGTGAGGTACATTCCAAAAGGGGCATTGTACTCTATAATGAGTCTAATGAGTGTTGAGTAGAGGGGAACAATGACCTCTTTTTTCCTGGATGAGAACCCCTTTGTGATGAGGTGTGCCATGTAGAAGGATTTCCTGACTACTGTGGCAATGTGTTTATCAAAGGAGAGACTTCTATCCACCTGGGTCCCAAGGTCTCTTATCACACATTCGTCATTAAGTAGACTGCTGCCTATGTGGTAGTTCATGGGTACAGAGTTTTTACCAAAGGGGATGACAATGCACGTTTTGGCACTGAGCTTGAGGCCATGGCTCTGACACCAGGCATCTGTCTCATTGAAGCCCTTCTGTAGGATGTCCACATCATTTGGGGACTCGACTATGGCTTATAGTTTGCAGTCATCTGCGAACTTCATTAACCAAAGGCCTTCTGTGTTAGCCTGCACATCAGAGAAGTAGATACCAAACAGGAGAGGTCCCAGGATTGAACCCTGTGGTACTCCACTTGTCACTGGTTTGAAGTCAGATTTGGTGTCTGCAACTTTTACAGTGTGGGTTCTGTCAGTGAGCCAGTTGGCAACCCATCTTATGATGTAGGGATTTATACCTAGTTTAGTGAGTTTAGCTATAATTCCAGAATGGGGGATGGCATCGAAAGCCTTGGCGAGGTCAAGATAGGTTGTGTGAACCACCTTACCCTCATCTACGGCTTTGGCAACTGCCTCAAAGAAGTCGATCAGGTTCAGGAGGCATGATCTGCCTTTCACAAACATGAACTGGGTGGGGTCTAGTTTGGAGGTTACCAATGTCTTTGTTTATGAGTTCCATGATGATACGTTCCATGTACTTGAAGACCAGGCTTGTCAGGCTAATAGGGTGATAGTTCCTGGGATCAGCCTTCTCATTTCATGACCTGCTCTAGCAGGTTCTGACAATTCAAATGGTTAACCTTAAAAACCTGCTATGAAAAGCAAAATTTAAAAATGTTTAACACAGTAAATCATGCTTGCATAAGAAAGCTCACAGCAGTTTGTTGGAGGGCACTTCAAGTAATTGTTTATATTGCTTTAGAATACTTATAACCAGCTTAAATCAAGTGTTGAAGAATTAATCTTTTTTTTCCCATTATTTTAGAATACCTAAAATGGGCGTACACAGTGGTGCAGCAATTAGCATTGCCGCCTCACAGCAAGAGGTTCTCCGGTTCGATCCTCAGCTGGGGTGCCTTCTGTGTGGAGTCTGCATGTCCTCCCTGTGGTTGCGTAGGTTTCTCTGGGTGCTCTGGTTTCCTCCCAAAGACATGCTGTAGGTGGATTGGACAGTCTAAATTTGCCTTAGGCATGAGTGTGTGTGTCTTCTGTGGAAGGTTGGGCACTGGGCTGGCAACTCAACACTGTAAAACTCCACTGCCAATCTTGAGCGGACTGGTGATCTGATGTGGCGACCCCTAACTGGGAAAAGCCAAAATAAGATGATTTTAGAATACCTAAAATCCTGATCAAGCCATATATTACAAAATAACCTCAACTTACCAGACTAAACTTACAACCCACCTCTCTTCTTCATCACTTCCCCTCAAACTTTTGCTTAAAATAAGTACTTCAATAAAAGTCAGACCATTTTGAACAATGAAAGTTTTTTTAAGACTTGCCAACCATCTCACACTTTCTGAAGATTTTAAAATAATTCCAATTTACAGTTGTCCTCCTGTATTTTTCTATATAAACAACAAATGAAGAGAACATCCTCTGATATTGTTTTTGTAACATTTTAGCCATATTAATTTTTATTTTCCTCAGTATCAATCTGAACAGCTCTCAGTGTTTACAGTAATTCATGTGGGAGTTTCTGTTTGTAGCAGTACTTATTTGGCTTTTATTTTTGGCAAATGTTTGTTTTACTGTTTCTCAAGAAACTTTGAGTATTTCTCTCTGAAATGCAGTATGTATGGGTGCTATTAGACACTAGAAATCTGCCTCTACTGTTGTTACTCTGCTTTATTTTCATGTTTTGACAGGAACATTTTACAGAACTTGGACTTTTTTCAGCATTTACACATTACTTGTTTTATATATATATATATGACTCTGCTCTGTCCGTTTTTAACAACAGATCATGGTTTTACAGCAAATTAAGTTATTTGGATGTACTGTGATGAATTTACTCTCCCTGACAAGAAAATACAGTATAAATTGCTATTAGACATATTATTTTATGGTGGTTGATGTGGTTAAAGTGTGTGAAGCTATTTTTTAACACTGGTTTGGCACAGTGGTTGCTTTGGTATTTGGACTTTGTGTACTGGATATGTTTTAACTTCTGTCAGTTGTAAAAGAATTTTGAACACATTTCAAACTTTTTTGTAGTAATAGTGCAGTTTAGCAGAGGTTAATTATGTGGGGATATACTACAAGAAACAATAAATGGTTATTGTGATATACTATTCTGTGCTGTCAGTTTATTATTCTGACTGATGTTTTCTTCTCTGACTTGATAGAGCCTATCTTTGGTACCCCCTGCATCAAATATGGTTGCACCTAAAAATAAAAATGTGCCTCAGCCTACAATTAGTAATTTTGTTGGGGCCACTGCTCAGCCTACAGACCAGTTACCTTTTTTCCCCTCTCCCTCCAGTGTAGTTTTGCTAGCCACTATGGAACCAGGTTAGACACATCCTCTGGGACTGTTCCAGTAACTGGCATGGGTATGGTGGAACCAAACCCTTTAGGTACAGGAATAGTCCTGAGTAAAAACCCTTCCTAGATATAATACTTTGTCTCCAGATACTTTACCTAGTGGTGTAGTTCACAAGAAAAATAAACAGAAACCTCATCTAACTAGATTATAGCTGATTGTACAGCTGATGAGGTTTCCTTGGCTAAGAGTGTTCTGCAGACTGTTAATTCCAGTGGTTCTGTTCCCATCCATGGCTCTAGTGCTAGTCTGGCTAGACAGCTTTCTGTTGTTTTAGAGACTGATGAAGAATCTGATGAGGAAAATGGTGATTTCCTAGTTGACAGTGAATCCCGTTACTCTGATTCTTTGGAAGGTGAACCTGAGCTTAAGTTCAAACAAGTTTTCACTTTTCCTCAGATGATTGCTAAATTTACTAATATTTTTTCCTTGGGAACAGTTGAGAACTACCCCAGAACTAAGCAGGGTTTGACAGAGTCTTCAGGCCTTGTACATTCTGTCAGAGCAAAACACAGTGGCAGACAGACTAAGCAGATGCTGAGACCCTCACAAGTGGAAGTTCAATGTAGAGATCTCCCAACACATGATCCACGAGAGGAGCATCTCTTGTATATCCGTTCACCTCCATTCAAAACAAATACCTGTAAATTTTCTGTTCAAGACATCCTTGCATCCATGCTTGGAAGACAGATATTCTATCATTCCCATGGTTTAGAATGTTCCTGTATGCATTTCTACACCTTCCGATGATTCACAAGGTGCTTCTAAAGATTCAAAAAGAATTAACAAAAATTATTATGGTAACCACATTTTGACCAAGGCAGGCTTTGTTCTCCCTTTTTAATAGAATTAGCTAAGGGCAATTACCAATAACTTCCTCACAGACGATATGCTCACACAGCGTCAGGTACAAATGGTACACCCCAACTTAACTGCAACTGGCAGCCTGGTTGATTATATTTTGATACTTTCTAGGCACTTGTTCCATGAGGATATGCAGCAAATATTTAAGGAGGCAAGAACTTCTGCAACTGGAAAACCTTATGTTTTTTTTACTGTGGAAAAGGTTTTCTAGGTGGTGCCTAGCCAACATCAGAGGTCCTGCAAGGGTTTTGACCTCTCTGGTTTTCAAATATTTATGTAATGTTCTTAGAGATTACAGTGCATCTTGTTCATCTCTTTTCTACAGCAAATAGTTTATGAAAGGGGTGTTGCACATGAGACCCACACAAAAGCAAATTCCTTCTCCCTGGGATCTCAACTTTGTTCTTGAAAAATTAGCCTTATCTCTTTTTAAACCTGCCTCTCAGGCGACTTCCATTCCATTACCTGGAAGACTTGTACTCATTGCTCGTCCATTTCCTGGAAGACTTGTTTTACTCATTGCTCATCCATTTCCTGGAAGACTTGTTTTACTCATTGCTCGGAGATCTGCAAGGTTGAGCTGCATGCTGTTATGGTTGGCTAACCCTATCTGATTTTTCTAAAGGACAGGGTTGTTTTATTCCCCAATTCATCATTCATGCCTAAAGCTGTTTCTGATTTTTCCCTGAATCAAGCCATTAATCTGCCAGTGTTCTATTCTGATCCAAAAAAAAAAATAATGAAATGATTCTCCATACATTGGATGTACGTAAGCAGGTACTACCTACAGAATAAAATCCTTTAGGAATGCTGAACAGCTGTTTGTCTGCTATATGGGGGTAAGAAAGTTCAGCCTCTTTCTAAGTAAACTACCGCACAATAGTTGTCCTCTTCTATTGTTTCCTTTTGCTTCCACCATGGTAAATATCTTCTAGACATGGTTAAGGCTCACTTGACTTTGGCCTTATCCTCTTCAATAGCATATTGGAAAGGGGTGACCTCTAGTAGCATTCTAGAGGCAGCAACCTAGTCCTGTGTTCATATAGTACAGTTTTGTACCTACCATAAATGTAGATGTCCGATAGATATGCAACTGCAGTCAACATATATGGGTTCCTGCTGCAGGGCAGTTCAGTGTTTCTGCCCCAGATGCCAGGTGCCCTCTCCTAGAGGGCTAATTTGGTGAATGGATAAACAATTTCCAGACATACAACAGTAACAAAAACAGATACACCAGGAGATGCCCCCCCCCCTAGGAATATCCGACTGCAGTTGCATATCTATCAGACATCTACATTTATGGTAGGTACAAAAACTGTATGTCCTTCAAGAATGCAACTGCAGTCATAAAAATATAGGTTGAAATACAATAGCCCAGCTGAGGGGGGGGGGGGAAAAAGAAAAGAAAGTGGTAATGCTAAAATGCCCTGCAGGACTGCTGAAGCAAAACCCTCTCGGGATCTGGATAGGCAAAAGGTTGGTTTGTTGTGTAATATATGCACGCAGCCAGACTAGCAGCCTCTAGAATGTCCTAGTTTGTAGCTGGCTGGCACACTTTTTCCATGTAAGAATAGCAGAAATCTTATGCAGTGTCAATCCATTTTGAATTGTTTTGCTTGAGATTGCTTTTCCTTGTATTCAAGCACATAGGCTACACAAACTGTCTGGCTTTCTTTCTGCCTTAGTTCTGTCAAGTAAAGTAGTAGTTGCCTGTGTATGTCCGAGGTATAAGGTATTCAGTCTATTTTTTTTGAGGATTGAAGTAGGGAGGGGAAGGTGATGATTTAGAGACACCCTGATGGAAATTTTACCTTTGGCATGAAGATTGTTTTGTTCTTAAGCGTCCTGATGTTGGCCAGTCTGGAGCTATCAAAAACTGTTGGTTGTTCTGCTTTGATCTTCAGGATCACCTTGGTCAACAGTGGCAGAGAGGAATGCATACATTTTTGACATTCCCAGCTGAAGGAGGTGCGTCAGAGTCCAGGCTAGGAGTCTTCCCCATGTCTTTGTTATTTGTGTGAAAAAATGTGGGATCAGCATCCCATCCGTGTGGAAAATTTCATTTCTCTCAGCTTGTCTGCCAGTACATTGTCCTGTCCTGCCTGGCACAAACTGGAGATTGCATCATTGCATGTATCACTGCCTTTAGTTTATGTGCAGATGTCTTTCCTTTGGTGTCCATTGACCTTGAGCGCATCTGTCCTCCATGTGCACCCATCCCATGGTCTGAAGCGTCTGTTAATTATTTGACAAGCTTTTCAAATACCATTGCAGCTTTCTCATATGAAGTCTTGCCAAAGGTCAGAACAAACTGCAATACTGAGAATTGATAATCCTCTCCCCCCTGCAAAATCTCTGACCTTCTCCTGCTTTTTTGTCTGATTGGGACATGCAATATGCCTCTTGAGGTCCAAGAGTGACCAGCCAGACCCCCTTGCCCAGCATGGGGAGGGTTGCTGTAATCAGCATTTTGAACTTGGCACAATGAGAAAGGTATTTAGACTAGAGACAAGTCAGTATAGGCCTCCATTTGTTTTCCAAAGGAACAGTCTTGAATAAAATCCTGGCCTTGTTCCTGAGGAAGGTACTTTTTCTATTGCTTTTATACTTAGCTTTTTTGAAACTGAAATGTCTGCCCTGCCTTTGATGGTGTGGTGGGTTTGGCATGCTGCCTTGTCTAAGTAAAAGTATGGAAGTGGAATCTCCTTGGTTAAGATATGCCAGTTTTTTTTGAATAAGGCACCTCAATGGACTTCAACACATCTTGTGCATTAGCACCTGTTTTCCAGAGGTGCATCAAGTAACTTTTAATTTGACATGGTCTGGCAGTGGCTGATCTTTTAAACCAAGCATGTCTATCACACACAGCCAGTGCTGCTTCCTAAGCCTCCAATGCTCCAATCATAACCATGTGATCCTGCAATGCCTTTTCTATATAGGCTCAGGAGAGGCTAACCCGCTGGCAAAGGATTCTTTGCCATGGAAATAGCTCCTTCCTGGGCCCTGTGGAAATCTAAATCAAAATCATCGCCTTAAAGATGTTTGTGTTTGGTGTGAGTGTCAGGGATCTGTAATATCTGTCTGGCCAGCAGGGAGCAGGGAGAGAATCAGGGGTGGAGTGGAGTCGGAAAACATCATCGAATTCCTGACCCTGCCATTGGAAATGTTCCTCATTTTGTGGAGGATTCTTCTTGAATAGAAATCCTCTGAAGGGAGGCAGAGAATTGATTCCTCTCAGCATCAGAGTCTCATTTAGGCCTGGAAGGGTCTTCTGAATTCAAGGAACTCTCGGAATCCCCAGAGGCCTCATCTGAGGGTTTTCAGTCTGCTCCTCAGTTCTAGGCCTTTTCTGGCTGAGCTGGCTGTCTGGGTCCTGAGTGAGGCTGAGACCCCTGATAAAGGTCTGCAGCGCAGGACAACCCATATGTTATGACTGCAGTTGCATTCTTGAAGGACATCTTCACAAATCACTAAAAACTGTATTCCTTTTCAAGGTCCACAGCAGGCTTTTCTAGGACTATTCTCCAGGGGCTCCTGGATCCTTATCTTTCCACCTCTCAGGCAGGGTAAGCTTTGTGAATCTACACAAAATGCCACTGGGGCAGTTGGAATGATGAACATTGTACAGTTACATAAGTCCTACTTACCTGTAAGAGTAGACATTTGAATTCTTCATTGCCTCAGTGGTAGACCCACCTGCTATCTCCCAGACTGTATACTGCTGAGGTGGGTTTTAACCTCTTTGATTCGGTTGTTGTTGGATTTGTTTTTTTTTTTTTTCATGATAATGTGACTGGCTGAGAAGTTACTCTTGCTAGATGATTCTGGGTTTAGAAACTTTTCTTGCCTTCTTTGTAGGAGTGAAAAAGCCTGGTGACAACTGAAGGCCTCTTTCTCATGTTATGCTCAGCCAGTCAGCTGTCACAGGAAGAAAGAGAAAGGGGAGTCTGAGCTTTTGAAAGCTGGCCAGTACTGTGTTATTTTTGCAGACAACCCAAAATGCCACTGAGGCAGTGAGGAATTCAAACATCTACTGTTGCAGGTAAATAGGATTTACGCATT
This sequence comes from Protopterus annectens, assembly GCF_019279795.1. Classification (NCBI taxonomy): domain Eukaryota; kingdom Metazoa; phylum Chordata; order Ceratodontiformes; family Protopteridae; genus Protopterus; species Protopterus annectens. Next base: position 1,178,256,160 of record NC_056741.1, on the reverse strand, counting down.
GTACTTTTTACTTAAATTGCTAATTCTTTTTAGACTTACACCACTACATGCTGATGATAAGCCGGCAGGGCGGTATATATTTTCTGACATTTAGCCATTCTCCAAGGTGCTACCCCACATTGGCATGCCATGAGCAGTGTACTGTGGTTCAGCATCAGGAACTCCTCCATTTAATGAGAAAGTTCTCCTGAGGTGGAGCTCTGCCCAAACCAGTCTTTCCCCTCAGCTCTCCTTACATCTTCTCATTTTACATATTATTTTATTCTTGGAATGGTGCTCTTGGAGACACCATGTCTTCCATACCATAACTCCAAGGAGAATATTCTTGTAGCTTACAGGTTGGTAGTTTAACACCAGAGCTATGGTTCTGTTCCCAGCAGTCAGTGGTGCATAATGATTGTTTTTCATTAGATCACTATTTCGGTAGCCATATATACTTATATAGGACATATCCTGCCAAGGGTATTGAATATTTGGTCAGTCCACAATGCTTCAAACCTCTTTCTTAGGAACCATACATCTACCCTTACATGCTAGTGTTAAGAGGGCTCTACAAGCATGTCAAAATTCAGCACTTTCTTACCATATGTTTGCTTATGCGGACTTTCATCAGCATTAGTATCAGCAACAAGCCTCAGCTACAACTTCATACCAATAAGTATCCCATTGGGGAACCTTCATTTTTCTCTGTAAGAGATATTTACAAAAATTCATATGCCTGTCAGAAAAGGCAAATATTCTTGTGGTAAACAAATTCTCAAAGAATGCTCATTCTAGATTTGTATTTTTCTAGGAAAGCAGTTTTGTGTCAGGTCCTGTCAGACCTGTCTTAACATTTACTCTTAAAAATGTAAGAAGTAGATTAAAAACTCTGAAAATCTTCCTTGAAAACAGGTGCTTCAGGAACTTGGCAGGTGCAACCATAGCAATGGATTCCGTGGACACCTCAGGAGAAAAAGAAATGGAAATTACTGAAGAATCCCAGACATCTACTTTTTTTCTGCAATCTGGGACTGATAACTCAGCTGAGATATTTTCACAGCTCTCAGGCCATCAATATCTCTCTCCTGGTCCCTCTGGTGAATTCTCTAAGGAGGCCAAAAGGCAACTTATGCCTGGGAGCACTGCATGTCACTTCAGGCCATACATCAGGCAGAACTCACCAGAAAGGAAGAACCATATTTTATACTGTGCATGAGGGAGGCATACACCAAGTGCTGGTGAGGCAAGACTTCACCAAGTCAACTTATGGAGGTTTGGCCTATGAATTCCTCTCCCAAGTCCATAATGCTCAAGTTCCATAAAATGCAGGCACAGAAAACTAGACACCTATCTCCTCCTCTTCCCAGGAGGACTGGCTCAACTTTGCACAGGGCTTATTTAAAGCCATTCAGTTTCTCCAGCCTTTTTTCAAGCTTCTACCCCTAAGAAAATAAAGAGAACTCTTCCCTTCTGTGATGAGGCCACTCTCTCTGACTCTGTTATTGAAGGCTTAGACTATGCCTCCAAGTTATCTTTCATAACTCTGTGTGAGTCTAAATCTGAAGATGATCTTTCCTCAGAGTCTGCTAATGATGAAATATCTTTTACAGACACAATCACCAAAGTGAAAGATTTCTTTAAGTGGAAAGGTAATGATATTTTAGAGTCTCAAAAAAGGTATTACAAGCTCCTTACCATGGACTTCACAAAGCTGGTAGCCATCCCTCCTGTTTTAGGGGCCTTACAGGACACATTCAGTGCTCCAGCTACCTCCCCAGACTTCCATCTTAGAGTATACTATAAATGTAGCATCTGTCTTCCCAAACCCTGTTCCCAAAAAACTGCCTAAAGCACACTAATTCCTTTAGAAAATCCCTACAGTGGACCCTGTTTTGATATATTTGGATACAGACAGAAGTACTAAATAATTTTCCTTTTTCAATCCTGTGCCAAATGATAAGGACAGTTGTGCCTTTGACATGTTTGGCAAGAATGTTTATGTACCTTCTACTTTGACCTTCAGGGCAACTAATTGCCAGACGTATATGGTTAAATATCTGTTATCTGTTTTTGCAGATTTGCAACAGTCTTTAGCCAGCCTGCAAGGATTACAATAAATCTGCTGGACATGGTTACTTCTGCTTCACAGATCACTAAGCGCTCTACTACTTGTGTTTATAATGCAGTTGATGCTGTTTTCAGGGCTGTTGCTACTGGAACACTTATGCACAGAACTGTGAACATGAGAAGACTTAACTTTTAAATGCCCCAATGGTTAAAAATTCTGTTTAGAAATTCTTCAGCTGAACTGTAAAGACATTGTTAGAGAGGGTAAAGTTAATTCACAGAGTAAAGCAATAGTTTTTGTTCTGTGCACCCAAGTGTAAGAAAAATTATCCTTCTAACTGTAGGCCTTTCTTTCAAAAGCCATTTAAATCTACCCAAGCAACAGACTAAAAAATCGCAGGAAGATTCCAAAAAACAAGAAATGGATCTGAAGGACCCTTCTTTCAAAAGAAAAAAAAAATAGCAATATTGGTGCTGTTTAACTACCCACCCCAGACAACTTTCGTTCCTAAACTGCAGGCAGGCGTTCTTGTTTTCTTCATCTTTGGGAACAGATAACATTAGATGCTTGGACTCTTAAAAATAATTCAGTATGTTTACAAACTTCAGAGGGCATTCTCTGCTATTCATGCTGGTGTCCCTCTCTCTCCAAGCAATACAATTATTTTTTCCTCTGAAATTCTTTCAGATCCGTAGACTCAGGGAGTAACAGAACAAATTTCCATGTCTCAACAAGGGAAAAGATTATATTCAAGAAGTTTTTTGGTTCCCAGAGGAGAAGGTATCTGGAGACCTATTTCAGACCTTTCAAAACTGAAAACCTTTCAAAATGCTGACCTTACAAATCCTTTTCCCTCTACTGTCATCCAAGCCATTTCTGGTCACTCTGGATCTCAAACATGCCTGCCTGCACATTCATATTCATAAAAAACACAGATGTTTCCTAATACTATTTGTTGTTGGATTGAACTTGCAACTTTATTCATTGGTCTCTCCACCTCCTCAACAGTCTTCACAAAATGCCTTGCCTTAGTCATAGCTTTCTACATACTTCAAAAACAAGGGGAGATGAAGTCCCAACCACTTTGCAGATCGGCTATGACTGTGTGGAAACTGGTAAGTCAGTACAGTCCTACTCAACAGACAGCCTACATTCAATTACAGCAGTTAAATCTGCCTACATTCCATTACAGCAGTTAAATTTGCCTCCTATCTCAATTAACAGTTAAAACAGTTCTGTCACTGGACACCTAGCAAAAAGTCCTGTGAAGCACATGCTTTCTCCTTCTCTTTTACGGTACTTTTACGCCTTTCCACTAATAACAAAAATTCCTTCTAAAGATCAAGAAGGACTTGTCAAAGACTTTCCAAACACTTCCAAGATTGCTGCACACAGTTCAACAGGTTGATCACAGCTCTCTTAGTGGGAAAAGAGAAACCTTGGAAAACAGTCAGCAAAGACCATTTATTTGGATGAAATCTGGTTGTTGGCTGTTTGCTGCACTGCCTTAATTTAATCGGGGAGGATATGGAGAAAGTAGCAGAGGGTCAACTGGAGAAATAGAATAGGGAGCTGTAGTAGTGAAAGGCCTTACAGTTCAATGGGAAGCAGTTCAGAATTTGGTCTTGGTGTGGAAGATGGCTTCCAGTGATTAAGGGGAAAAAAGTGGGTCAGATGCATTCAGATGCAATCACAGGTGTTTAAAACAAATGAGACACTGGAGAAATATGTGCAGTCAGGTGCAAAGGGGCTGGAGACAGAGGTGAAAGAGACTTTTAGGAGCTGTTCAGATGAGCTAGGGAATTGTATGGGTCAGGCTGGGGTGAAGGGGGGACTGGCTGAGTGTGAGGCTTCTCAGGAAGATCTCTTTCAAAAAAAAAAAATAGTGCTAGAGGGAGGAGCATGCAGCCAGGGCCTGAGACTTTCTGCTAGAACAGTGAAGCTGAAGGGAACAGACTGCAATACTTTTGTAATGGTATCGTTGGGCAGCTGACCTGGTATTTAGCAGCTGGATTTATTGACTGAGGCAGCAGACTTTCTGTGGGTCTAAGTTTTACCAGGGAGAAAGGCCAAGACCTACGGTAATCTGGATGTGATTGTGTCAGCAGAGGAAGGGGCACCAGATATAAATGTGGCAGAAGGGTAGGGTATTGTCAATGGGAGACACTATTGTGTTTGTGGAAAGTGACTGTTCACTATACACTGGGCAGAGGAGGAAGTGAGTTTGTCCCTGCAATCAATGGATGTCAGTAGACAAGTGTGGTGTTCAGTTTGCTATGTCCAGATGTTCAGAAGGGGCAATGACATTTTTTGCATGTGGAGTAGGCAAAGGAGGAAAAGGAAGAGTTTTCCCAGTGGGACTGGGTCAGCAGATTGGGGGGATTCTGCTTCTCATTCCTCTGCCAGTGGAATGACCCATGGACAGAACTTTCCAGTGGGGCCCATTCCAGTGTTCTGGTAGAATGACTCAGCAACAGAAGAAGGCACAGAAGCTGACTGTAGGGACAAGGAGTGCCTTGGATTTGGGCTGGGTACCTGTATTGAGTGGTCTAGGTGGTGAAAAGGAGGGGAATCAATAGTGTGAGATAAATGAATGAACTGTAGGGTGTCATTTTCAATGGAAGCAGTTTAGACATGTGAACTGGGCTTCTGCAGGAAAGGGGGGAAACAAAAACTGGAAGCTTTTGGACCATGTTCAACTGGTGGGTACCGTTCCCACTTTGTTATTAATGTTTGGAATGGTGGCAGGGAACTGAAGATGTAACAGTATGTAAAAATATTTTTTTCTTAGAAATATGGGTGTAATAAATGTGTGTGTGAAGTCAACTGCTCATAGCACTGAAAAGTAGTGCTGTATAATATGCACATATGCTTCAAATGTGGGGTGGGGTTCTTATTAGTGGCTGCTGTTAGTGGCTGCGATATTTAAGTAGGAATGGATTTTTTTTGTTCATCTGTCATTCATCTGGGTTTTACCCTGTAACAAGATTAAGGCTTGATATAAACATTATAATGTTATGAGCTTGGGCTGCTAAGGGGAAGAGTTTGAAGTGAACTTATCATATGTACATACTGAATTATTATTTATTTATTTATTTATTTAAATTTGTTGACCGGGAATGTCTGACTGGACGTGGGTCCATTTTCAGCGGAGGCCCGGGGAGAAAAGCTCCACAGCAAAATAAACAGACAGTAGTTACATTGGATTACATAGTGAGAATTGTAGTAGTTTTCCCAGTGTTATGCATACAGGTGAAGTGTATACTAAAATCATGCAAAATTATAGTTTTCCAGAATTAGAGAGGATCTAACTATTGCTAGTCTTTTTATCTATCAGCAGAGCTCTGCAGTTACAGACAGTTAAGCAGGAAATAACTTAACTGTGAGGTGTATGTTATGTGGAAACACTAAAATTATTACTTAAATATATATTTTTTGGGCCAGAGGGCTGTTTAATCAGTTTATATAGTAGTTAGTGCCTCTATAAATCTGGTGTGTTTGCACACCACTTGGCTCATTCCCACAGAGCTCAGCAATGCTAGGCATCCTTTTCTGTGTAAGTGTTTTTGCTGCATCTAGTGACATCCAGGCTGAGATAAGTACTTTTACTTGAAAAATTGCACTTCTCTAACTTATTTAATTGCACTAGGGTTGTTTTCTTGAATTATTTACTGCATTTCTCTGTATTTGAAGACTGAAAATACAAATTACCACCATAACAGCTACAAACAAATGCAATCTGAGAGTTATGCTGCACAATGCTAGATGTCTAAATTTCAAAATGCACTCGCTTGAAGCACTCCTTAAAATGGAGAACATTGACATTTGTGCTGTAACAGAGACCTGGTTCAAGGCAGCAGAAAGCACCCCTGCATTACCAGGCTATAACTCATTCCACACCTTTCGGTCCCAGAACTTGGACCAAAGCTCCAAAGGCACTGGTGTTTCCATATTCATAAAGGATGCGCAAACCTCTAGACTGGTAGCCCAACATAATGCATCACAGATACTTCAGGTGTAGCTAACATTGGGTAAGACAGCGATTCAGGTTGTAGCCTGCTATAGGTCCCCAACCATGTCCCAAGACTCACACTCCATGTTCCTAAGTGCCCTGGAAAATAACAGGGTCCAACCTAACACTCTCATACTGGGCGACTTCAACTACCCCTCCATTAACTGGGAAAACTGCTCATGTACCAATACACATGCCCAATGTTTCCTGGAATTCATTAATTCCAATGCCCTGGACCAGCTCGTGCTTACCCCCACTAGAGGTAGCAACATCCTTGACCTGGTCATTACTAATATGGGCGACCATTGCTCTACACCAATAGTCAACTCCTCCCTGGTTAGATCTGACCACAAACTAATCACCTTGGAAATCCACCCCCCCCCACCCCCACAAAGGTAACTACCATGAAAAACTTCTCCAAAGCTAGCTTTGGGCTCCTAAAAACAGAGATGGCTAACTTCACAGCACCCATGCAAATGGAGAATAGTTGCATGACCGCTGAATCATACACCAATGCACTGTATGAACATGTACACAAATGCATGGATCTCACCATACCCAATAGAATCAAGATGCCCTCCTCCAAAAATAGGAAGCCAATCTGGTGGTCCCCTGCCATAAACAAACTCTACAACAGAAGGAGGAAACTGATGTGGAATAAGGTGAAGTCCCAAGAGTGGAAAAACTCCCTTATCAGCCTCAACAAAAAGTTGAGATCCCTCATCAAATCCTCTAAAGCTAGCTATGAAAACAGAATTGCAGCAGATAGTAAAGACAACCACAAGGCTTTCTATAGTTATGTAAAGAATCTCCATGGCAATTCCCAGATTTGCTCTGAGCTACTGCATAATGGCACCTCCTATACTGAGCCAACAGATACTGCCAATATACTAGCTGACAGATTCAGTGCCAACTTTACCCCGTCTCCCTTCCCAAAGGACCTATCACATTAACAGTAGATTGACAGGCATCCAGTATTACTGCTGCATAGCTTAAAACAGCACTGTTCAACACCAAAAATACAGCTTCTATGGGACCTGACAATATCCCTGGCTGTGTGCTACATGAACTACAGAGTGAACTGGTACCTCACCTGTGTGCTCTGTTTAGTCACAGCCTCACCTCAGGCTTTGTCCATACCAAATGGTGCAGTGCTACAGTCATCCCTCTCCACTAAGGAGGAGCGACTACAGACCCTGTGAACTATCGCCCCATTAGTCTAATGAGTCTGATATGCAAAGCTATGGAACGCATCATCATGGACTTAATAAACAAGGATATAGGGAATCTCCAAACTCTGGATCCCACACAGTTTGGTTTGGTGAAGGGTTGATCATGCCTGCTCAATGGTCGACTTCTTTGAGTCAGTCAACAGAGGTGTGGATGAAGGCAAGGTGGTTCCCATAGCCTACTTTGATCTGGCACAGGCCTTTGATACCATTCCCCACTCAGGAATCAAAAGAAAAACTCAGTAAGCTAGGCATCAACCCCTATATCACTAGGTGGGTTGCAAACTGGCTCACAGATAGAACCCACAGTGTGAAAGTAGCTGGCTCCAAGTCAGACTGCCAACCAGTCAAGAGTGGAGTCCCACAGGGTTCAATCCTGGGTCCTCTTCTGTTTGGAATCTACTTCTCTGAAGTCCAGGCCAACATGAAGGGAATCTGGGTAAGCTCAATGCCAAAAAATGTGTCATCATTCCCTTTGGGAAAAACCCGGTTCCCATGAATTACCACATCGATGGTAGTTCACTGAACACAGAAGGCATTATAAGAGATCTGGGAACACAGGTTGACAGCAACCTCTCTTTTGACCACCACATTCCCACTGTGGTCAGAAAGTCCTTCTATGTGGCATTGAGCATTAACTCTATCTCATTACTAAGAGTGTTGCATCCAGGAAGAAAGAGGTCATTGTCTCCCTCTACTCTTCACTCATTAGGCCAGTCATAGAGTACAATGCCCCATTTGGCATGTACCTCACTAGACACCTACAACAAGTGGAGAGGCTGCAAAAGTACCTCACAAAGTGGATTCTAGGCCTTAAACACTTGTCCTATATGGACAGACTCAGAAAACTCCAACTGTTCTCTGTCTCATATCGCCTACTTAGAGATGATCTCTGTTTGACTTACAAAGCCATGTCTGACCCAGCTCTGTAAGAAATGCTACATCTAAAGATATCCCAATCCCTCTGCACCACACACTCCAGAGACCTCAATCTCACTACCACAATCAACAGAACATGCTGGAGGGACAGGTTCATAACTCAGGGACTGCCCATGCTATGGAACAGACTTCCCATACATGTCAAACAGAGCACCTCAGTGGCCCTTTCAAGAGAAATCTTGATGAGTGGATGGGAAATAAAAATTTCACCACGGGGATCACTCCAGTGGTGCTACTTGACAGAGACACTGGAAACTAAGGTCGGGTGGCACAATGCCAGGGTAATCCTATGGGCTAGGCTTGTAAAGGCTCCAGGGCCATTAGCCTAGTACACACCTATGAACCTATGAAAACTGCATTTGTTTACGGTGTCCTTGCCACTGGATTAATTATTTGGAAATTGCCTTGAAATAATTGTCTTAGCTAATTGTTGAATTTGTTTATGTTAGTGTTTCACTTTTAGATAACCTTTGTGTATTTTACATTAAGAAGTCTTGGGATTATTCTTCTAATGAGAGTAGGTGGTAGCATGGTCTGTCCAAGTTCAGGAAACACACAGGAAGGCTTTAAATCAGGTCATTTTATTGTCCAGTGGGCTATGGCATTTGCCCAATGTTGCTTATCATGCAATGATGTTTAGCAGTGCCTTGTATAGATGCAGCAACTTAGATAAATACAGTTGTGTACACTTACCACAAATGTAGATGTTCAAGTGTATTCACTGTTGCAGTCATCACATTTGGGTTATCCCTGCCAGGGTAGCCCCCGGCCAGCCCGAATACCAGAGGCTTAGTATTTCTGTGTCAGTTGCTATCACTTCAGGACTGACGTCAAGTCATCAGTAGTATAAAGTAATGCAGCTGATGCCATTACATCAGTTTTTCTTGCCCTAACTGTCAGGAGCCCCTCAAGTGGGAGCCAGGTTATGGTGGAAGAACCCCACCAGTAGAAAGTAAATATCACAATGTTCCTTGCAAGTAGAGAGAGAGAGAGAGAGAGAGAGAAAAGAGGGGGATGGAAGGAGGGAAACCAGGACTGCAAGAGTGAATACACTCGAGCAAGTAAATACCACGATGTTCCTTGTAAGTAGAGAGAGAGAGAGAAGAGGGGGATGGAAGGAGGGAAACCAGGACTGCAAGAGTGAATACACTCGAGCATCTACATGTATGGTAAGTGTACACAACTGTACTATGTTCTTCGTGTTACAAGAGTTAATGTATTCTGCAAGTCAAGTGACTAAGCTTCTTGCACAAGCAGGAAAGGAAGACACTTTTTATTTGAGGAGTTTCATGGTATGTTGCTGAAATTTTAGCATATGGAACTGGCAATTTAGTGCTCTGGTAGCAAGAGTAGCAGAGGTGTATACTTTTTACCCCATCTATCTAATGCTTGGGAATTCCTATCTGGGGGGGGGGATTCTTAGAGGTTGCTTTAATTCCTTTGGGTCCTTGGGAAATTACCTCAGGGTCAGCAGTAGGGTTTTTGAAAAGAAATTTGTGTGAGTCAGGAACTATGTAATACCTGTCAGGTTTTCTGGGTGCAGGAGGGAGGGTGTCAGGAGTCAAACTGGATTCCAGAAAAACATCATCCACAACATCCAGAACTGGGGGAATGGCCAGGGGTCTGTGCTGTGGAAGATCCAAGAATTCTATGAGTCTCTTTTTAGACTGAGGGTAGTCCTGACATTCCCATTAGAAATGCTCCCTTAAGGTATGAAGGGTTTCCCCCTAAGGAATAGTCCTCAGGTGGGGAGGCTGAAGGAATGGATTCCTCTGCATCAGAATCCTCATAAGCAGAGAGGGGTTGCAAGTCTTCATTTCAGATGCATCAGTCATCAGACTCCTGTTCAGACAAAACTACAGGGGACAGATATCTTTTCCTTTTGGAAGGGGTAGCTTGGCTTCCCCTGATCAGCATGATAAGGTCTTCCGCCATTTAAAGCATTTGAGATTGAGGCAAGGAAGCAGGTGCCTGAAATTGGGTCATCGGTTTCTTGGGTGTGGTTTGTACCCTGGGCCGTAGAAACTCGGTAGTTTTTGAAAGAATGGTAGACGTGAAAGAAGTCATCGGTTTGTGATGAGAATTGGTAGTGCAAAGTACTTCTTCGGAAGCCGGTGCCTGCTCAGCAGCTCCAGACCCATCCAAGGGTAAGACAACCGCAGGATCCTTAGTTGAAGAAGAGTTTTGTGGCATACCGGACTCTGAAAGAGCCTTGGTAACGGCCTGCAAATCCACAGAAGCGGGCATCAGGGGCTGTGAAAGTGCATCACTGAGGATCAGAGAACTGACGACTAGCTTAATGGAAGCATCGTCGGTAGGTTTGCACCTGTGTGGTCTGTCTCTCTCTTTATCCTTACATGTTTTCAGAAGATTTGCTGTCGGATGGCTTACTGAAGACATATTGGAATTCAAGGATTGTAAGCAAAAATATCTAGTTACAATAAAGGCCAATGATGAATAGTTCTGCCATTAAACAAAGCACAAATGTGACAGTGAGGGACATCGTGGTCTGGGTCTAAGCAAGTGACGCAGTAAGAATAAAAGTCTCGGCGTGGTATATGCTTTCCAGAGGCAAGACAATTGTTAACTTTTTCTGACATCAGAGCAAGAAAAAAGGATCCACAATGGGGTACTTAGCTTTTAGAAAACTTCAGCTTCAATTCGGAAGACAAAACTCAAGTAGCGGCCTACCGGCCCTCGTGTGATCTGCTTCTGCTTTGGGCTCCTCAGCAAGAAAGACTGATGTAATGGTGTCGGCTTCCTTACTTTATATTACTGATGACCTGACGTCAGTCCTGAAGTGACAGCAACCGATGCAGAAATACTAAGCCTCTAGTATTCGGGCCGGCCGAGGGCTACCCTGGCAGGGATAACCCAAATGTGATGACTGCAACAGTGAAACACGAAGCACATCTACATTTTCTCTATAAAACTACCCCCAAAACTGTACCCAATATTTCAATTGCACAAAGAGCAACTATTTTGCATGCTGTGGAATACTGTCCCATGATTCTACTCCTACATAGCCTAGTTGTTGCTTCTAGCCTCAAAAGCACCCAAGCTAGCCCACTATTAACCCCTTGCACCATACTTGTAGTTTACCTAGAAGGACCTGACATCATGGATATGCACTTTTCTAACTTCTTCACTGCCATTCTGGTGGATATGGGCACTCTGAGACAATGCACTAATTGTCTTGTGTTCACTGACAACCTACTAATCTTCAGACAATCTGATTCAGTATGCAAGAGATGTAATTAAACAAAGTCACTAGATCTAAGGCTTTCACATACAAGCACTCAAATCAATGAGGTTGTCAGTAACACACACACACATACACACACACACACACACACACACACACACACACACACACACACACACACACACACACACACACACACACACACACACTAAAGCAATATATGCTGAGACACATAAAACAATCTTCCTAAGCCCGAAAGACATCCTAGACACTCGACCAGCATCTATTATCCTAAACAAACCCAAAAGCGCTCTATTGAAATAACTCCCAACACCACATATACAGCCACACCCCATGGCGCCTCAACTACAAAGCCATTAAGGCAAGCCAAAACATTACCAAATACTCTAGTTATAGGAGACTCCATTGTGAGACATAAGGATGTCCCAGTCAAAAGGATGAAGAAGGAGAAAATATGTTCATTTGCCTATCTGGGCCCAGTATCTGGAAAGTCATGCAAGCAACTCGGGTCACTGAACCACAAGTACCAGTATGACTCATAGTCTATGAGGGTGCAAATGACCTGAGACACACCTCTCAAGCCTGCATGATGACAGACATTACAGAGCTCTCAGACTCTGTTTCCCAGGCAATTATGAGTCTTTAGATGCTGTATCTTACTTGCTTAGTATGAGCTTAGCATTGAGCTAAGGATGATGCCACTATACAAACAGAAGATGATTAACTTTAATAATTGGTTTAGCTTCTACTGTCATTCAAAGAGGATACAGTGCTTGTCAGATGAGAGGATACGGTCAACAGACCATGTTGCTTTTGCCAAGGATGGTCTGCACCTATCCCTGCTAGGCTTTCATATATTGGCTAAAACATCATCTTCCCCCATAGTGCCTTTTTTAGGCAATGCTCAGCTGACAAACCTTCCAGCTTAGCAAACTCTTCCCAAGGGAATTGGGATGTTACTGCTCAGTGCCAGGAGCCTAAATAAAAAACTCCACTCCCCCTGAGCTCTCCTCACTTTGGGGAATGCAGACATTTGTGTAGTTACTGAGCATGGTGTAAAGCTACGGGGAGCATCCCAGCATTGCAGGGATAGGATACAATGCCTTCCACACATTTAGACCAGTTGCTACTCCACAGACCGTAACAAAAGTTGTAGGTGTCACAATCTACATAAAAACAAACACATCTGATGGTTGATCAAACAGGATGATGTGCTTTAGCTTCCCCATGTCCAAATTACCAGATGTAGAGTCCCTCATCATATTTTTGCAAGCCACAAATGACACTCTATGACCCTCAAAGTCATAGCTCATACTTAGACATACTGGAGACACTTAGTGCTCAACCCAGTACCATATTCAGTGTAGACTTTAACTACCCCTCTATAGACTGGGAATCCTAGATGACCCCAAGCCTACAGGCACAGAGATTCTTGGACTTGGGAAACACTGGTCCAGTTAATCCATATGCCCATTAAGGCATGCAAACATATTGGACCTGGTACTCGCAAATATAGAAGAATACTGCAACCCCCAATATAGTGTCCTCTGGTATGGTCAAAGCATTATAAAGCTGTCTCCTTTAAAATAAAAATCAATGCTGAGAGCCCTAGAAAGCCATGTAACAGTTAAAAACTAGTCTAAGGCAAACTGCCTATTACTAAGTAATTACCTGATAAAATTTCAAGTTCCTCCAAACATGGAGAATACAGCTGTCTGTGCAGAAATGTACAGAGAAACCCTGTACAATTATGTTTACAGATACAGGGACAGCTGTTCCTACCAGAAACAATCCCAGAATAAACTCACCCCCCCAGAAAAAACACTCTTATGGAAGCCAAATATAAACAGATTGTACAACAAAAGAAAAAAACGCATACCTAAAATTAGAAAGTACAATAAAGCAGGATAAAAAAGTCTACCAAAGCCAATTTTGATGTAAAGATAGCCTCCCACTCCAAGCAGAATCACAAGGCTTTCTTTAGCTATTTCCAAAAATTCAAAGGTGTTGCACAACAGTAAGCTGAATGGAGCACTTACACTAAACCAGAAGCTACAATAAATCTGCTGGTCAACAAATTCAGCTCCACTTTTATCATCCATATCCGCTAAGTAATACCACCAAACATATTCCCCCAACTATCAATGGGGAACAGGTCCTAAATGCACTCTCTATGGCTAAGAAACCAAATCAGTGGACCCTGATGCCTCGTAAACAGCCTGAACAAGGAACTATCTGGACCTCTAAAGTCACTATTTAACCATATCCTCCAGACAAGCTCTGCACCATGTAAATACAGGACTGCAACAGTCATCCATCTGCACAATTACCACATTGATGGGAGCCCATTGAACACTGAAGGTGTTATAAGAGATCTGAGGATGCAGGCTGACAGCAACCTCTCTTTCGATCAGCACATTGCCACTGTAGTCAGAAAGTCCTTCTATGTGGCACATCTCATTACCAAGAGTTTTGTATCCAGGAAGAAAGAAGTCATTGTCTCTCTCTACTCTTCTCTCATTAGACCAATCATTGAATATAATGCTCCATTTGGCATGTACCTCACTAGACACCTGCAACAGCTGGAGAGGCCACATAAGTACCTTACAAAGAGGATCCTAGGCATTAAACACATGTCCTACATGGACAGACTCAAAAAACTCCAGCTATTCTCTGCCTCATATCGCCTACTTAGAGGCGATCTTGCCTGACTTTCAAAGCCATGTCTGACCTAGCTGTGTTAGAAATGCTACATCTAAAGAAATCCCAATCCTTCCACACCACATGCTCCAGAGACCTCAACCTCATTATCACAATCAACAGAACATGCTGGAGGGACAGGTTCCTCACCCAGAGGCTGCCCATGCTCTGGAATAGACTTCCCATACATGTCAAGCAGAGCACCTCACTGTCCCTCTTCAAGCAAAATCTTGATGAGTGGATGGGTAATAGAAAGTTCACCCCGGGAATCACTCCAGCATCTCTACTTGATAGAGGCATTGGGAACTAACGTCAGGCGGCACGATGCCAGGGCACTTCTATGGGCTAGGCTTGTAAAGGCTCCAGGGCCATTAGCCTAGTACACACTTACGAACCTATGAACAAAGGTAGTCCATTAATGGATCATGGAAACAACAGATCCATAAATCTCACAAATCTCATATACAAAGCCATAGAAAGAATTATCATGGATATGATTAATAATGACAAAGAAAAACTGCAGACACTAGATCCAACCTAGTTTACTTTATCAAGGGCAGATAATGCCTACTCAACCTTCTGAACTTATTTTAAAAGATCAACAAGATAATGAAAGAAGGCAAGATGGTGCCTGCTGCCTACCTTGACCTAGCTAAGGCATTCGGTACAATACCTCACTTGGGCACTGTAAACAAATTCATGGAATTAGGCATTAACCTTTATGTTACACTCTGGATAGCCAACTGGCTCTCAGATAGGACCAAGGATAGGGGAAACAATCTCCACAAGGAGTCCAGTCAATAATCTGGGTACTTATTAATTTGACAAATCTTTAGCTTGTTGAACTACAAAAGATTGACAGTTAAAGATTGAAAGAGCCAAACTGCAAAAGGCCAGCCAGGCAAATTTTTTCTCAGGGAAAGAATTTGCTTGGTCGTTAACGGGAATTTGTCCTTCCCACGATGTGGAGCGATCTCTGAGTTAGTATATTTAGTTAGGGAGGGTGTGGGGGGCAAAGCCTCCCACTTAATTCAGGTTGAAAGGTTTTGGTTTTGTGTAATGGCCAGGCAAATTCTTTCCATGGGAAAAGATTCACTTAGCTGATCGTTTGTGGTTTGGACATTTCAGTCTTTAGCTGTCAATCTTTTGTAGTTCGAGAAGTTAAAGTTTCATCAAATTAATTGGGACCCAGTAATAGAATCCCTCAAGACTTTGTGCAGGACCCACTCCTTTTTGCCATTTACTTCTCAGATGTCAAAGCCAATGTCAAATGCCTCTAGCTGACCAAATCCCCCTAGGACACTAACATTGTTCAGGAAGGACTAACATATACAAATGGCTGGTGCCATAGCCATGGATTAAAACTAAGTGCCAAGAAATGCATAATAATACCCTGTGAGCAATCAGTCACTCTAGGTAATCTACCTCACTGATAACACACCCCTAAGAGTGGACCCAGTAGTCATGGATTTGGGAATGGATGTAGACAGTAACCTGGATTTTGACCAACATGTGTCAAAGGTAGTAAGGAAATCATTCTATACTGTTCAACTTATAAGCAAGGGCAGGGCACCTGGGTCCATGGAGGTCATTGTTCATATTTATTTGGACCTTATCAGACAAATCATTGAGTAAAATGGCCTCTTTGATATGTACCTGACCAGGCACATGCAGTGACTGGAACATCCACAGAGGTACCTCACAAAAAGAATTCAGGATCTAAACAGCATGCCCTATGCACATCACCTCAAAGCCCTATCTCTATACTTGGTTTCTTCTAGACTGTTGAGAGGTAATCTATGCCTAGAATACAAGGCATCCTTAGACCACACTCTGATGGACTTTTTACACAGCCACAAAACCAAGAACATCACAACTACTCGTTTTAGGAACTTGAAATTTACTAGTGACATAAACTGGACAATGGAAAGACAATTATGCATGTCAGATAATTCCTTTCCTCTGAAAAAGCTTTTTATCCATGTGAAGCAGAGTTCTTCCCTATTCTATTCAAGAGTAACCTGGACCAGCGGATGGGAAATGGGAAATTCACCTCAGGTCTAACACCTATGTCTTTGATGGACACAGGCAGTTAGTAAATCATGTCTTAACTTGCATATACCTCTTAAAATAATCTCTAAGGCAGGAAAAAAATTGGAGGATACATTTGAGAAACATAACTAGGCTTATAATTGCCCAAGTGGTTGTTAGCCTAGTACACATCTATGAACATATGAACACAAATGCTTTATCCCATGTATAGGTCTCCTCCATTTATCTAAGGTATGATCCCAGTCATTCTTACTAGGGCTAATACATAATTATGGTTTTATAATTATTATAATAATTATATTGTATTATATTATTATTGTTGTTCAGTGAGTTTCCAAAATGGAAATTGGCTAGTCTTAAAATGTCTCGCAAGGGCAGCTAGCCTAGTGCTTAGCTATGAACTTAAAAGAGAAGTGACAAGCAGTTCAGTGTAAAAAGTAAAATCTGACACATTAAGGGAATACACACAGATGCATTCATAGCAGCATCAGCCACTCCAATAAATTTCACAACAATGTAAAATGTATTCATTTAATGTTAAACAGGGCACTTTTTCTTAAGCTTAAAAATCTATTAACTTTTGAGTATGTAAGCTGTTTTTCACGTCTTGGAGAGAAGCTGAGATGGCAAAGGAATGATGATGTGGATGCTGCATGGAACAAAGCTCTAACATACATTTTCAGCATGATTCAACCTAGCTTTAGAATGGGTAAAGCCTGTGGGTGTAGTTTATTTGGGACATCTATCCATAAATGGAGGGAGCACTTCTCTTTGGAAAGTATATACACTTGTGGGAGGGTTGCTGTGTTAAAAGGGATTGGGATTAAAATGAAAATTTACATAGATTCTTTCTCATACTTTTTGTTACAATAAAATGTTTCATGGGTCCAAACAGATACACAAAGCTACATAAGTATATAAAATCATCCTAACAAACATTAAGATATGCATGTACGTTGAAACATATATTCAAAAAACTGTCATTTAGAATATGTGAAAATAACAGCATTTTATAAAAAAATGACTGCTTTATCAATCATATCATGGAATGTGAATGGCATTGTAGATAAGGAGAAGAGGCAAATAGTACGGAATTATATTAAGAAGTTTAGGGTACAAATAGCAGCATTACAGGAGATTCATTTAGAAATTACCATGTTTATTTGGCAAAGAAATGATCTCAAAATTGTTATTCAGCAGAGTATCAGGGATAAGGAAAATTGAGGGGGATAATACTGATTGCAAGAGAAACTCGAACAATAATAGATGAGGAGAAGAAGAAAGACAACAATAGTAAATATGTGGTAAAAATGGGTTACTGGCTGGAAGAAGGATTACACAGGCATGTATTTATACTCTACCTAAAACTACTATTAATGAGCTTAATAGAATCAAGGGAGATGCAATTAGCTTCCCATGGGGAGTATTATTCTTGGATAGGGACAGGATCCTGAGATGCAGTAGTGAAGATATATCAGGAAAACTTACATGGAAAGTATAACAAAAAGAGACTAGATTTATGAAAAATATATGAGCATATTTGGAATGGAAGATATGAAATAACTGGAAGGGACACAGACAAGATTTGCATTTTGTTCCCAGAGGTACCATGACTGGGTTAGCTTGGACAGAAATTATATTCCACTGGAGTATGGGTCCTTAACTGAAAGTTTTGAAATGCAGCCAATAAGTATTTTAAACCATGCACCAATAAAGACTAAGGCAGAGATGCATGGTAATGATGTACAATGAGATACAAGTGCTTTTGTACCTAACTGTTAGGAGCACAGGAATGTAAGGAACAGATAGCGGAAATGATTTAAGAGTCTTTAGGGGATAGCTGATGAGTGGGATAACATGAAAATGCAATTTAAGAATACAGTAGAAATGGGACAGAAAGAGATAAGGGAAAGAAGTAAAAGGAATTATTTAGAGGGATTGTCAAATGTTAAAGTATTTCTTACAAAGGGAAATCTTACAGAATGAGAGGAGGAGTAATCTTTGTGATAATATGCATGCGTTTAGAAAGGTTGTTATTATGTACTTTGATAATATCCCCAAAGCACAAAAAATATTATCACAATGACTTAGGCCACAGAAAATACAAAACAGAGGGTGCAAATCTCAGGGATTCCATGACTAGAAAAACAATCTCAGACCCTGTAGATGTATTAGAGATATTTTGGAAATTCTATGAAAATCCACACAGACAGTGTAACTGTAAAACTCAGTAAAGACACAGATGGAAATATCTGAGGAGGAATTAAAAATGCCAATGCTAGGGGAAGATAAGGCTCAAGAATTAATAGCTAAGATGGGAGGAGGGTGAGATAAAAACAGCGCTGTAAAATCAATTAACACGGAAGTATCCAGGAACAGATGGTATTCCTTTGGAAGTCTGGAAATTAGGAGGGAAAAGGAAGAACATGATAAAGATCTGGAAGGTTTTCTGTAACAATATTTTAAAAGCAGGGACAGTACTAGCATCTCTGAAGAAAGCTTTGATGGATGTACTACTCTAAAAATGCAAAGACCATTTAAGCACAACTTCTTATAGTCCAATTTCAGTTTTGAAATATGATTATAAAACATTTAGTCTACACTAGCTAAGAGAATGGCTAAGGTGTTGCCAAAAGTGACAGTTATGGATTAATTTGGTTTTGTGGCGGGAAGACAAAACATTTGACAACAATAACAGAATGATGGATGATCCAGAAGGAAGCAGAGTGTGCAAGAAGTCCCCGCTATTGATGCAGAAATGGTATTCAATAGAGGCAGCCAGTATCATATGAGTTCTGAAATAGCAGTATTCACATTTCCAGATAGAATAGTGGGGTTAATTAGGAAGATATATGAAGGGGCAGAGGCAGGAATTAAGATGGGAACATTCCACTCTGACAATCTGTGTTTGAACAAAGGAACCAGGTAGGGATGTCCTCTTTCTCCTTTTTGATTGACCTTATACTCGGTGACATTGACAAAGAAAATGAAGGACTTACAAATTCAGACATATAACTGGTATGGTACTAAAGAAAAATATCCTTCTTTGCAAATTATATTATTTGTACTTGATAAATCCATAAAATGATATTTCACTGTTGTGGAATACTTTGTGACAGTTTCACAATTTTTTTCAGGATATAAAACAAATGAATATAAAACAAAGACTATAGCAATAAACTATGTTCCTACACATGAACTGGTTCAGCAATAGCCATATTTATGGGGACAGGATAAGATGAAATACTTGGGTGTTTGGATTAAAAATTATTCTTTTATGGCATGTACGGATATGTCGGAAGAGGCTAAACAACTGTAAATGCAAAAATTGATAAGTTGGAGACTTTTGATGATGGATATGGCCAGTGAGGTACAAGAAGTGAAAATCTTGTAGTCCCTTTAATAATATTAAAGGTTGGGCATATTTTTATGACCCAGAGAAGTTGAAGACCACAATTAATAAAGAATTGAAAGAATTTACTTGAGAAGGAGAGGGCAAGAGTTTAGTGGGATAAATTGATTCTCCCCACAAAACAAGGTGGTTTAGGATTACCAGGTTTGAAAAGATACTTTAGAGCTATTCAGTTAAGGTTCATAAACAAAAAGAAAGCAGAAGACTACAAATCAAAGTGGAAAGAAATTATGTTGAATCAGGTTCAGAGTTCTCAAAATAAGGAAGCAGAAGGATTTTGGATGCAGGCCCTTAAAGAGAGCAATAGCAACCACACATAATATTATATTTACAAACTAGCAGATTGCATTTTGAGAACTATGCCAACATGGGAATGGTGAAAGCAGATTTTCCCAGTAGAGACAATTTCAAAAAAAGATATAAAACAGGCAAGAGGGAGCTGGAAGTTACTGGAGAAAATCAGCAAATGAATTAAGGTATTTGGAGAAAATAACTAAGAAGAGAAAAGCCATAAAGTAGAAAAAGGCCAAGAAGTTTGTAACGCGATTGGAGCCTGCCTTTCCTGCCAGGGATTCAAAACAGAGTATAGGCAAAGGCAAAGGGATAGGCAAGTGCTGAATGAAAAATCAGCTTTAACTGAGTTTATAGTTGCATCTATAAAAGAGGAATAATTAGCGCAGCATATAAAATAACACGTGGTAACTATCAGAATCAATCAAAAGTTGTTAGAAAAGACAGTTAAGTGAGAAAGAAAACTGCATACACAAAGGAACAATGGGTGGATATTTTCAAGGCTCTCAAGTATGCAAAATAAAATCTAGAAAGTTTAGGATTTTTGCAAGGAAGTGCTTGCATAATTATTTTATACCCAAAGTATACTCCAGGAAACTTTAAGCTTTAAGAGGTGTGATGGGAAAGGGTAGTGTACTTGGAAACATGTTTTATTTATTTATTTATTTAGTTATTTATGTATTTATTTATTTATTTTTTGGAAATGAATTGAGCCAGCAGAATTCAGGGTTTTGTTGGAGATGCTCGGGAAGCAAATATTGTTGCTATCGTTTCAGCTAGAATATAGCAACTGAATTGCATAGACAGAAGTAAGGTTTTGGCAGCTAAAAAAAGCAATTACTAGAAAATGGAAATCAACAACTAAACCAACTTTAACATGCTTACTGAATGTTGAAAAGGATAAAAAGAAATCTAAGGAGAGATTTTTAGAAAAGCAAGAAGGAGCAAACAGCACAGAAATGAATGGAATCTTTGGGAACAACACATGCAGAATAAGGTTCCGTTAAATCAGTAAGGTCACAAAAAAGAAGACATAAACAATAAAACAGTTACTGAAGTGATGTGCACAATATAAAGTACAAATGAAGGGAGACACACAATTATTGACTGTCTTCATCCTGCTAGTTCCAGGACTTCATCAGAATGGAAACTGCAGCAAGTGACAGGTTTAAATAATTATAAATATCAAAGACTCAACTGAAAGTAATTAAATTTTAAAGAAACAGTAAGATTTTTTTACACTTGAAAGTTATGTTAGAAGCCAGAAATACAAAGTCAGATAGTTCTTGAATACCGAAGCTGTAATTTAAGAATAACAATTAAGTAAAACACAAACAAGACGTGTTACTGTGTTTAACTTAGATAAAATCATGTTATTTAAAAAAAAAAAAAATATATATATATATATATATATATATATATATATATATATAAATAACAAAGAGCTGGCAAATTAAAGGCACTAAAATGAAAGTGTACATGAACAGTTGTACCAATGCCAACAAAGAAATGGATTATAACTTGGCTGCTCTACATTTGACTTTTGGTTTGATGGAAACGTAATCATTCAGACCAGGATAATTGAATGCATTCAATCTAAACTACCACAACAATTATCTGTATTGTAATCCATTCTCCCAGTCGCCTCCCCTAGGGTCAGTATCTACTTGTTCTAAGATACCAAACAAGAATTCAGCATGGGAAACTTTTGACAATGAGTGCTTGTAAAGGGCATTGTTTACATTCTTAGATTTGACACAGTAAGTGTGTTCATATATTCTTTTTTTAGACTTCTCTCAGTCTTTTCAATATAGAAGATTTGTTTGCAACTAGCTAAATAAATTATTATTTTAGTAGCGCAGTTGCCTTTTCTAAGTACTACTTTAGACCTACCTGCATTCTGTAACACAATGTTATCCCTGTCCAGAATGTATTTCCATTGTCTGCTGCTTCCACACTTCCTAGTACCTGTAGTTTCTTTTGTAAGGGAGGTTTGTTTCATATATGTCCTTTTGGTTACTACCCGTTTTGCATACAAATTTGGGATCCATTCCCAGGGTACCTACAATGTCAGAATTATAACTTACCATGTTCCAATTCCTGGTGATGGTTTCCTTAATTTTGGGGGCAGCATAATTAAATTCCACTACCATGGACATCTCAAAGTTCGTGTCTTCATTGTTTGAATTATTTTGGGGTCCACAAACGCTGTACCTAGAAGTAGTTTGTATTCTGTGCCCCATCTACTAACAACTTCCTCAGCAATTGTGGTTAATAAATCTCTGGTGTATCCTCTGTCAATAAAATGGTTAGAGATGAAGGCACTCTCCTGTGTTAAGCCATCATATATGTCATTTTTGCAGCAGGAATACACAGCCCTTTCACCAGGCTCTTCTTTTGGCTAAATGGATGGGCAATAGTGAAGGGCAGGTATGAGTTACTGAAAGTAGATTTCCAATGTATTTCTGACGTAAAGTTACATTCACAAATTTCAATGTCTGTAACAAGGTAATTAACAGTACTACTGTGGTTGATGCACATAAATTAAAAAAAAAAAAAGTATTGTTTAAATAATGAATAAAACTGTGGATTTCATTGTCAGGGCCAGCCCATAGGATAAATATGTCACCCAGGAATCTCAGGTACAATTTTATAAAGGGACTAAACTTAGAATTAAACACATATTTTTTCTTCCATACGAAACAAACTAGATTGGCAAAGATCGGGATTGCAACCCCCGTGTTTTGTCTGAATGTTTTTCCCTCATAGAAAATAAAACAGTTTTTCAAAACTACGTTGGCTAGTTCTAACAATAAATTGATGCCGTAACCTTTAAGTTGATGGAAGGTATAAATGCTATCGTAAAACAAGTCCAAGCCCTCTTCCTCTGGGATAGAGGAAAAAAGATCCACAATGTCAACTGTTAAAAAGCTAGTACCTCCTGTAACTAAATCTGGGGTAAGTCTACCCATAAAGTCCCATGAGTCTCATAACATGTGTGTTTTTGAATGTGTAATACATTTTAGAGACTTGTCAATAAATCTATGAGGTGAGTTTTAGACCCTCTAGCAACAATTGGTCTAAAAGGAGGGTTGGCAATATTCTTGTGGACCTTTGGAATCACAGATATTGAGGGTACTCTAGGTTTTTCCACCTACAAAAAGTTGTAAGTTTGGGGAGAAATTCACTCATCTATTAATAAATCTTCTAAAAATAAGTCTATCTTGTGGTATGTGACATTTACTTTGTTTCTAGAAACAATAGTATAAGCAGTACTGTCATGAAGAATGTTGAACATACTGGTGGAGTAGTCAATTGCATCATATAAAACAGTTCCCCCACCTTTGTCAAGTTTCATAATCCTGATATTTAAGTTCCGAGCTAAGTTATCTAAAGTCACCATCTCTCTGTAAGTCATATTGAAGGATTTGTGGATAGTCTTATCAATAAACAGCTTGTATAAATCAGCCATACAAGCTGACTCAAAAATCTGCCGTGTGGGATGTAGTGGGGGTTGAAAAGGCTTTTTGTGTACAACTTCGTTATCCTTCTCATGTTCTTTCTCTTTCATGAAATAAGAGGGCTAAATTTAGCTTCCTAATGAAGGGCGTTAATTCAGTTAGGGTATGACAAATATTGAAGGTCCCAGAAGACACAAATTTGAAGCCCTTTTCAAAAATGGAAAAGCGTTCAAACGAAATGGGGACACTACTATAACTATAAATGTTGTAACTATTTAATTTGCGTCACTCCATCATCATGTGCCACAATTACTGAATCCTTGTTTTTCTCTTTGCCTTCCCTCCAGGTTTGACCGTTCCTTAAACTACTAAAAAAAATCAGAATTAGAGTCAATAGTTTCAGCCTGCCTACTAGGGCTCCTTTAGGGGCCAATATCACCCATGTCAGTGTTGGGATGGTTAACCGCAGGTATGTGTTCATTCCCTCTAAGTAGACTAGTACAGCTGAGTCAGGGGCCCATTTTCAGTGGACAGCAGAGGAGAACAGCTCCAGAAAATTAACAATTATTACAAAAATTACAAAGATATAATCAACAGGTAACATAACACAAATGTCTACTAACAAGTAATAGCTTGACATAACATAAGTCTATTAACAGGTAACAAGTCTATAAATATTAAAAAAAAAAAAAATCAGTGGAATACCGTAGATGAGGTCATTCCAATGTACAAAGAGTCAATAGTAATACAAGAACCTATTATGTTTTTTTTTTTGTGCATTTCAAAACAGGAAAAAGAGGGGAAAGTAACAGGGTATATGAGGAAAAAGAAATTATGTAGACAAGAAGGGATAATAAGTCAAGTGGGGGGTTGAGAAAGATCAGGACCACATCTTTTGTAGATAAAGTTTAAGTCCTTGTTTGAGCAGGTATTTTTGAGGAGTGCTTCTTATAGTGAGAGGGAGTAAGTTCCAAGCATAGGCTATGGAGTATTTATAAAGGGACTTTCCAATGTTTTTATTGGGTTTCTATGTGTCAAGGAGGTGTTTGCTGGTAGTACGGAGGTGGTGTTGGGGTTTATAGTAGGACAGTAGAGTAGAGATGAAGGGGCAGAAAGAGGGCTCATTTAGGATAGAGTGTGCAATAAGTAGTTGAGAAAGAAGCAATTGTTTAGGGAATTCAGGCCACTGGAGTGTCTTAAGGGTAAGGCAGTGATGGGATTTGTATGGAAGATTGGAGGCAAATCTGGCTATTTTGTTATATGTTTGCTGAGTTTGGAGAGAATAGATGTCTGATCATTAGTAAAGACATGGGCAGTTTAAAGAAGACAGAGTAGAAGGAGTAACTGAGCTAGGGGGGGTTTGGAAGCGGGTGTAAGAAAATTTTGGTTGCAATAGAGAAGACCAAATTTCTGGTGTGTGTGTGTGTTTTTTTTTATACATTGCTGGATATGCATATCAAATTTTAGTTCATCATCAATGATTACTCCAAGCAGTTTGGTATGGGGTTCAGGTTTGATAGTGGTGTTGTTGAGTGAGGTGATAGAGAAGGAGAGTTTGTGAAGAGCAAGTGTTTTAGGAAGGAAGAGAAGGAGTTTAGTTTTTTTTTTTGGATTTAGTGTGAATTATCAGAAAGACAGGTTTCGACAGAAGAGAAGGTGTGTTGAGTGACAGCTAGATGTTCAGCAATGCTGTGGGCAAAGGTGATGAGAGTGGAATTGTTGGCATATTGTAGAAGTGTTGAGAGGTTAGTAGCAGAGTAAAGACTGTTAGTTAGAATACTGCATAGGAGGGGCCAAAGATAGATCCTTGAGGGATGCCATTGTTTACTGGGAGAAAAGGGGATATAACCGTTTGCCAGTGAATGGATTGCTGCCTGCCGGAAAGGTAGCTAGACAACCTGTTAACAGAGGAGGTAGAGAGATGAAGGTCAGAGAGTTTAGTCAGAAGTTTGGAATGTTAGACAGTATCAAAGGCCTTAGAGAGATCGAAAAATAAACAGGAGATGAGCAAGTTACTGTTGTGGGCTTCAGCTACTGTTTGGGTGAAAGAGAGTAGTGCAGTGGCTGTACTATGGTGGGATCTAAAGCCATGCTGGGTGGCAGTTAGGAGGTTGTTGTCAAGAATGTGTTTGAGTACCTGAGTATGGATGCACTTTTCCAGGATTTTGGATAAGGGGGACAGGATAGCAATGTGTCTGAAGTTAGAAGGATCAGTAGAGTTTCCACCTTTGTAGACAGGGATTGTATAAAAGGATTTACATATGTCTGGGATACGGGTTTCAGAAATGGAACGATTCATAGGTATAGAGACAGGGTAGGCAACAGACTGTGCAGCAACCTTAAGAAAGTAGGGGGTAGTTGGTCGGCAGAGGGGGAGCAAGGCTTAAGTTTACTAAGGGGAGATTTCATAATGGAAGTGGGAACTGGTTGGAAAGTGAAAGCGTTAGGGAGGATTTTGTTATGGGGTGACGGAGGGTTTGAGTTAAAAGTACTATTTTGTGTACGTTTTTGGATTGTTTCTATAATAGTTGTTATGGAGAATGGCAGTTTCAGTAGCAGTGTTGTGTGAGAAGGGGTTGGGAGTAGATGGGTTGCCAGGGTGAAGCAGGTTATTGATGGTAGTCCAGAATTTCTTTGGATTTTTATCTGGGCTAGACTGGCTAGAGCAGAAGAAAGCATTCTTATCTTTGTTGACTAGTTTTGGGTCATGTTTCTGAGCTCTTTGTATCTTTGAAGAAGGAGAGAAGATTTGTTTTTAAGCCAAGCTTTCCAGGCACCATCTATTTTATGCATAATGGAGCAGGTTTGTTTTGTGAGTCAGGGGGCAAAGTTAGATTTAATTCTGATTTTTCTAGAAGGGGCAATTGAGTCAAGTGTGTCAAGGAAACTTTTATTGAAGGCTTCTACTGCCTCATTGAGAGGGAGGTGATGTAGGAATGACCATTTAATGCTAGTTTGGAGTTAAATGCATCTGGGTCAAAATGGGTAAGGTTTCGACATACTTACTATGTATGATCTTTGGGTGAATGTTGGGTGAATCTATGAATATAGGTAGGGTAGTGGTCACTTAAAGAGTTAGGAAGTATGCCAGGGTTGTGATAATGGGTAGGATGTGTGGTAAGGATCCAGTCAAGGATAGGTCCAGGTAAGGAGTTTTTGTTAGTTCGAGTAGGGGTAGATATGTGTTGGTGAAATCCATGAAGGTTGAGACTGTGAGTAAGAAATGAGGTAGACAGTTTAGACGAGTCTTTATTAACATCTCCGATTATAATGGTTTTGTAAGGGACATATTGAGTGAGCCAGCAAAGAAAGTTCTCTAGGATGGAAATATTCTCACCAGTTAACAAATGTCAATAAATAAACAAATAAATAAATAACTTCTTGTTTTTTCTTTTACTAATATCTTCACGTTTCCTATCAATCTTAATAAAAACATTGTCATATGTATTTCTGTGATACTCAAACAATAGCTAGCTCATGTCTAATAAAATTGTTTAAATTGTCTCACACAATAATTTATCAGTTTTACACTTATTACATTTGATGATGAGCTGCATGAGCTCAAGTCCAAACTTATCATATAAATGAGTGAAATCCTTCACCATTTCAACATCGTAGTCCAAGCCACTGGGAACTTTAGAAATACACAAACCCTGAGACACAAGCTGTTTTCTAATGCATTGTTCCAGATACAAGTTCTCCAGCTTTAAACTTTTTAACTTAAACAACTTTTTTTCTAAAGGAGATATACCATCCATTAGAGAGTCCATTGAGATATTTGCAACTTTAGGACTTTTACAAGAAGTGACAACATTATTAA
The DNA here is from genome assembly GCF_019279795.1 of Protopterus annectens. Taxonomy (NCBI): domain Eukaryota; kingdom Metazoa; phylum Chordata; order Ceratodontiformes; family Protopteridae; genus Protopterus; species Protopterus annectens. The sequence goes on along the minus strand of NC_056741.1, from coordinate 1,178,228,968 downwards.
ACATATTTTTTCTTTCATATAAGTTCTGCCGGTTTTTAAAATGTTCTAAACTTGTATAGTCATATTTAGGCTTATTGCAAAGAGAATTGCCTACATTTATTGCCATAGAATTCACAGTACCTGTTTTGGTAGCCTCATGAAGATTTGTTTCCTTAAGGGCTAAAGGACCTTTTCCAGCTTTAGAAGTGAGGGTGCTTTGTTGCAAGTCTGGTCATTGTGGAAAAACATGTCTCCTGTGTGCCGATTCACCCCTGCATTGAAGTGAAGTGCTAGGAAATGATTCTGGCAGAATGCAATCCATTTCATTCATAAGACAAGGAAACCATGATCTTCTTGATTAGGGAGGCAATCACTTTGCCTCATAGTAAAGACCTGCCCGACAAAGATAGCAGGTCAACTAACTGAGTGAGTTCTCCATTTAACTGCTGAAACTCTGTAATCAAACTGCACAAATCCACCGTACTGTGTTTCAGCTCATTAGAACTAAAGTCACCCTCACTGAAAAAGCCATTGTCCCCATATTCCAAACTTGACTTCCCCATAAATGAGTGCACTAATCACTACTGAGTCAAATGCAACCACAAAATCTCCAGATAAATCAGCAAGGTCAGAAAAAGAACACATAAAACAATAAAACAGTAACCTGAAGAAATGTGCACAATATAAAAGTACAAATGAAGGGAGACAGTCACTATAAAATTCAAAAGTTTTAATCCAAAATTATTGAGTGCTTTTGTCCTGCTAATTCCAGGACTTCATCAGAATGATAAATTGCAGCAAGCAACACGTTTAAATAATTATAAAAATCAAAGAATCAATTGAAAGTAATTAAATATTAAATAAACAGAAATATATTTTTACACTTTAATGTGTTAGAACCCACAAATACAAAGTCAGACAGTTCTTAAATACTGAAGCTGTAATTTAAGAAATTCAATTGCATAAAGCACATAGAAGAAGTGTTGCTAATTAGTTTAACTTTTATAAAATCATGTTATTTAAAAATATATATATATAAATAACAAAGAGTTGCCAAATTAAAGGCACTAAAATGAATGTGTATGGGAATAGTTGTATCAATGCCAACAATGAAATGTGTTATAACTTGGCCGCTCAACATTTGAGTACTGGTTTAATTGACATAATCGTTCAAACCAGAATAAGTGAATGTGTTCAATCTAAACTGCCACAATAATTCTCTATATTGTAACACATTCTCCCAGTCACCTCCCCTAGGGTTAATATCTACTTGTTCTAAAATACCAAACAATAATTCATCATGGGAAACTTCTGACAATGAGTGATTGCAAAGGGCATTGTTTATATTCTTAGATTTGATACAGTAGGTGTGTTCATGTATTTTTTTGAGACTTCGCTCGGTCTTTCCAATATAAAAGCAGGGACATTTTTTGCAAATAGCTAAATAAATGATTCCTTTAGTTGTGCAGTTACCTTTTCTAAGTACTACTTTAGACAGACTTGCATTCTCTAACACAGTGTTATTCCTATCCAGAATGTATTTGCATTGCCTGCAGCTCCCACATTTCTTAATACCTGTAGTTTCTTTGTTCTTATGGGGAAGGTTTGTTTTGTATATGTTCTTTAGGTTCCTACCTGTTTTGGATACAAATTTGGGATCCATTCCCAGGGTACCTACAATGTCAGAATTGTACCTTAATATGTTCAAATTCCTGGTGAAGATTTCCTTAATTTTGGGGGCAGCGTAATTAAATTCCACTAGCATGGACCTCTCAAAGTTTGGGTCTTTGTTGTTTGAATTTAATTTGGGGGTCTACAAACTCTGTACCTAGTAGTGGTTTGTATTTTGTGCCCCATCCACTCAGAACTTCTTCAGCAGTTCTGGTCATGAAATCTCTGGGGTCTCCTCTGTCAATAAAAAAGTTAGAGACGAAAGCAATGTCCTGTGTTAAGGCATCATATCTAGATGTCATTCGTGCAGCATGAATACACTGCCCTTTCACTAGGCTCTTCTTTTGGCTAAATGGATTGGCACTGGTGAAGGGCGGTTTGAGTTGCTGAAAGTAGATTTCTGATGCATTTTTGATGTAAATGTACCTTCACAAATTTCCATGTGTGTATCAAGGTAATTAATAGTACTATTGTGATGAATGTATGCAAATTTAAAAAGAAACAGGTGACGGTGTTTAAATAATGAATACAATTTTGAATTTCTTGTCAGGACCATCCCAGAGGATAAATATGGCATCCAGGAATATCAGGTACAATTTCATAAAGGGAATAAACTTAGAATTAAACACAAACTTTTTCTCCCATCCTAAAAGAACTTGGACCACGGGCTTTTTAACAGTTGACATTGTGGATCTTTTTACCTCTGTCCCAGTGGAACAGGGCTTGGACTTGCTTTACGATAGCATTTTTAGCTTCCATCAAATTAAAGTCTACGACATGAATTTATTGTTAGAACTAACCAAAGTAGTTCTGGAAAACAATTTTATTTTCGATGAGGGAAAAACATTGAGACAAAACAGGAGGGTTGCACTGGGTGCAGCATGCACCCCGATCTTTGCCAGCCTAGTTCTTTTAGGATGTTTATGAAAACACTACTGTAATCTCCTCCTATTAATACCAAATCTTGGAGAACTACAAGCTCATAGATCTGTAGGTATATACTAGGCTAACAACCTCTGGGACCTTTACAAGCTTAGCCATGTATCTGTAATGTATCCCACAAGTTACTGTGCCTCACAGTTTATTTTAAGGAGGGTATGGCAGTTAGACCCTGATTTAATGGCTACCTCTGTTCATCACAGATATAGGTATCATACCAGCTATGACATCATCTAGATACCAACTAAAATGTTATCTTCCTTTTTCAGGCCACACAGCTTCCATCAGGTATATTGATTCTAGTGGATAGTCTGTCATGTTTCACAACCTTTTCCGTTTTTTACTCTTGAACATAACCATGTGGCAGTACTAAGTATTAGGTCATGGATACGTTCTTGCTGCCAATAAAGTGTTTTCTCATAATGGCAGTAATTGTGTATCACAACATTTACTTGTAGATGTATATCAAGGTTTATTTAATATGCAAAAACTGTCCTTTGATGTAGTTATACTTTATCTGTTTGCTTCAGTGGTTGCTGTCCTTTTTATATGTGAAGACTATAGTTTTCTTCTGTCTATTGGGCTTTTAGAACACCATCAGTGTCATCAAATATTGAGAGGCACATCCAATGTGATTGGTAAGTACCACTGATTTGCCCAGAGAGATATATGTGACTTGTTAGGATGCCTGAATGTTTTTTGAAAAAGGATTGGCTTTATCTAGTAATTAGTCCCTCAGATAGGGTTGCCACCTTCCTTCACGGCTAAAACTGGAGCAAAGCCACGCCCCTCGTGTCACCAGTAACCCCGCCCACCCCAACCCCCTCTCCCGCCAACATACCTCCTATTTTGTGATGTCGTCAATAGCATCACTCAATGGGAACGCCTCTTTTCGTTCCCGCCATGCTTTTGGTTGATTTACTATGCTTTTCTGTAAAAAGCATAGTAAATCGTTTATTTACAACCCGATAGTCTGTTTCCTTTTTGAAACAGAATACCGGAGTTTGTACAGTGTTTTCCGGACTACAGGAGAATCAGTTTGATTTCCTGATAGTCCGGAAAAAAAACGGAGGGGTGACAAGTCTACCCTCAGATGACATACTTCTGTTCAATATCTGAGCTGTTTGGCTGGCTGCTATCTACCTGAAATCAACTGAAGTACAAGCTGAGTTAAGTGTACTTTGTTCTGCACTCACATTTTTACAGATAGTACTGCATTTTATTTGTTTCATTTACTTGTTTCATTAAATGTTGTGGTCTCTCTGTCTCTCTGCAGTTAGTTTCTCCACCCTCCCTCGCTGTTCTTGCTGTAGCATTAATCATGGTGGCTTTGAAATTGCCAGCCCTTCCTGGAAATTTGTTTCCACACTCCTCCTGGGGCCTATCTCATTTGCTCACTCAACTGAGTACAGTGAGATCATATTTTGATTTCAGACACTCCTACCAGTTCCATCTCTTCAGCTCTATCCACTGTGTACAGAGAGAGCATTTGGGAAGGACAACTCCTGTGGTCTCTTAATCTTCCTCTATTCCATCTCTCTCCACTAACAAAAAAATATTTATACTTTATTCAGCTGCACTTACTGTAACTGTCTTCTACCTTTTTTATTACCTTAGTTTGCTGTTATGTGTGTTCTTAAGTGTTCATGTGCTCTTATTCTGAATGTATTGCTGCTTGTTAGTAGCCTGATTAAATGTGTCTGCTATTCTAAGCATCTTAATTTTGGTTTTAGCACGTGTGCTTCAGGCCAGTTATTTTACATGTAGGGTATTTGTGGACAAACCCTCATCAAACCCTGCTCTCCCTAAGTCCACCAAGTATTCAGAGCACTATGTCTGGGCAATTCCCATCAGCTTCCCATACCAGTCTGGTCGACATGGGCATACTGAGACAGTGTAGCAACTGCCTCATGTTCATAGACAGTTCCCTTCTCCTAGCACTTAATTCTTCTACTTGCAAGAGATGCATCTACATCAGTAAGCTGGAATCCATGCTCTCTCACACCACACTCAGTACTCCTGACAAAGATGAGATTGTCAGTACAATCACCACACCACCCACATCACAGAGCCACATACCCACCTATGCAGGGGTCCTCAACAAAATCTTACCTAAACAACAGAGACC
>NC_056741.1:1178206896-1178223751 GCF_019279795.1 Protopterus annectens | reverse complement strand
CCTCCACAACACCGCGGTCTGTAACACATGCTGATGAATCAGGCTGGTGCTAAGTAGCAGCTCCCAACATGTACATTTTGAAAGCTCCCTGCATCTGTTTACAATCTATGGTGCAGTGTTTGGGAATACACAGGTGTGTTTGGGTGCTTTCACACTTATACTGTTTTGCTGTGAACACTGACATGTCATAGGGTGTGTATGTACGATCGTGGCACAGGGTATCTTCTGTGTTTGATTAACAGAACCACTATTGTGCTGCCTTTGAGCATGTTGCCATTACATTTTGGCTGCAGGTACCTCCTGCCCTTCAATTTACATTTGTGCATCGTTACACCTACCATTTGCTGGCATGCATCCAGCAGCCTGCTTTCATTTGTACTTTCCTAGACCTGGCTTATCTTGCATAATGTGTTCTATTGCCGGTCTACTGTGGGTTTGCTTTGCTCTGCTATGACAGTTCTCCTATCTATGCATTCTCCCCTCCTTTCTTTGCAATACTCTGCCCCCCCTATCCTGTTTTGCAGGTTTCTGCACGCAGGCTTGTCTTCTGCCGTCTATTGGCCGCTGTGAGTTGATTGGTGTTAATTGCTCATTAGTACGCCAATTACCCTGCTTCGGCATTTCCTTCTTTTCTTCCCCTGACCTTCCTGTTTATGCTATTGTTCACTGCGTGTGCATCTGCATCTGCTTGCCGGGTTTCGGGCACGTTTTCATCCCCATACACATATGCTTTCGGGCACCATGTGTGCTCTCAGCTAAACGGTTCTATACCTTTCTCCCCACCCCTGTCCTGCAGCTTTGCTTAGCAATGGCCAGGCCAGATTTACATAGCTCCAATGTGCTTACTGATACGGTGGCACACCCCTCTGCTGATGTCATGTATCATCTCTTATACACTCCTCGGTTGTATAGCACTGCGCCGTCTGGCACATCCTTAATCTGGTGGGACGTTTGCGATTCAGTATTACCTGCCTCATTTGCATGGCATTGACTACTAATTCATAGTTACAGTGCCGAACACTATCAATGGGCCCTGTGGCAACCTTTGCCTTGTGGTGTAATTTTGCCCACTACCATTACTAATTATGGTGAAATCCTGCTTTGTCTCACATTGCGATACTTTCTGACATTTGTATATATTTCCTTTGTATTCCTGTTGGCGCGACTTTTATGCCCTGCAGTTGTACTGTGCGTTACTGTGGCCATGACATTAAATGTTGTTTTTTAAGTGTTGTGCATCTTTTCTTGTGTTATTGGCTGTGTATTTGGCCATTGGCATATGTTAACTTTGTAATACACTGCCTGGTCCTGCTTTTACATTAACTTAGTTGTTCTATGTTTGGGAAAATGTAAACCTGTTTTTTTGGTTTACATTTCCATGGGAAACTTGCGCTATCGCCTGCACTCCACTTTCGTGAATCACCAGTATGCCTTCATTAGCATGGTGTGACAATGCGCATGGGGTGATTTGCATACATATGCCGAGGGCTGCATAGATCTGGCGTACGCCAGTAGTGCACGTGGAATTGGTTCATACCTGAATTGCTCGGCAGACATATTTGGCATTATACCGCCTATGCTACGCCTGCGCCTGGCGCAAGCTTCATGAATCCGGGGGAGAGTTTCCCTCAGAACAAATCCTTCCTTCTTACCAAAAGTTTGTTTCAAGCCAATTTAATCCAGAGTATAGAATTACCAGTGTTTTTTCCAAACTATGGCAACAAGGCAGAGTATAATCTCCATCAACTGGATGTGCACAGACAGTTATATTTTTTACTTGCACAGGACCAAAGAATTTAGGAAGTCAGACCAATTGTTTGTCTCCTAGTCAGAAAATAAAAAAGGTTTGGCAGTCTCAAAAGTTATCTTGTCCAAATGGCTTACTGAGACCATCACATATGTCTATGATTCTCACAATAAGGAACCGCCAGGGAAAATCAGAGGGCATTCAACTAGAGCAGTATCTACCTCCATTGCCTTTCAATCCAGACTTCCACTGGATTCAATTTATGCTGCTGCCACATGGTTTAACCCTCATATATTTATTACTCATTACAAAGTAGATGTGGCCTACCGGAACAGGGTATCCTTTGGTTCCACTGTCCTGAGGAATTTATTCCCTTGAGCCACCCAAGAAAAAGGTGTGGGGACTCTGTCCCAAACTGCAAGACTGAAGGCGGGATGGGACAACATAACATAAAGAAGTTATGTACTCACCATAACATTCCATGATTGTTGTCCAGTAGCTCGCCTTCAGTCTTGCGTCCCTCCCATCCATCCCCCTCCTGGAGTATCTAGAGTAATTTTTCTCAGAAATTGTTAGATAAGGTCTGATTCCCTTCTTGCCTTTTCTTGTTAATCTTTTGACAATATGTTTTCAGATGTTATCCTTTTGGATATTGTACATATCATGGGAACTTTTCTTCTCAAACGAGATATGGGGAATAGCCACTAAGCACTATGGGATAGTATTCAGCCTCGAGCCAGTAGAAGCTCTCAAGCTTTAGTTTAGGCCAAGTCATAGCCAAGGTTTCAGCTCCGAACCCAAACAGCAAGACTGAAGGTGAGATACTGGACAACAAACATGGAACGTTATGGTGAGTACATAACTTATTTTTATTGCTCCAAGGTCAAAAGCTATGATACAAACAACTTATAACCAAACAAAGTTGCACACACCCAAAAGTGAAAAAAATAAATAAGTGTGCAGGGGGTCTGATGAGCACACTCAGGAGCAACTGTTTTATTACTTGCCAAATAAAGCTTTATTCTTATTATCAGATGAGTCACTCAATCTACTACTATCTAAAAAAATTCCATAATTTTGCATCAAAGCTATTATTTATAATTAACTTATATAACTTGGACACATTTCCTTTGTAAGTCAATGTACCTTCAGTGATAGCGCTTATATACTAATATAGTGGGGGAATAGTGCTTTGCACTTCTTCATCCATATTACTACATATTCCTCTGATTTCTTTTGAATAGATGGTATTATCTGACTAACAGATTCATCCAACTTATAATCTTTCATTAAGCATTCTGGTGACTTAGCTTTCCCTTTTTCAAAGCAATCAGACTATAATACTAACCCATTCCTTTTTAGTAAATTCATTTCAACATTGTTCTGAGTTTTCACAAATCTAATGGTGTATGCCATGGGAAAGCAGCAATAATTTTCATTTTAAAATTAATGGAATTTTAAACGCATTTCTTAACTGTTTAAAATTAATTTCATAAATGTTATGCCTAACTCAATGTTTATTTATGATACCTGAGTGAAGGATTATGTTGAAAGCACTGGCCAGGTCTAGATAAGTGGTGTGTACTCTTTTACCCTTATTCATGACTTTCTTCAGTAAGTCCACCAGATTAAACAGGCACGATTTCCCTTTGACAAAGCCAAATTGGGTCTGGTCCAGTGTTTGGAGAGTTCCTATGTTGTTGTTGAACAAATCCATGATAATTCTCTCCAACTAGCTGGTTTCTCAGTAGTAGCACTAAAATCTGAACCCCTGTGACTAGCACTTGCTCTAGAACCTGCTGGAAAGCACTAGGAAGCCTGAAACTGATACAAGCACTCAGCTCTCCTTGTCAATAAGGAGAAATTAATCATAGGCACTAAACAGCCAATACAATTGCAAAGTACCTTGCAAAGGTAAGGGAAACAGCTCTTAAACTTTACAAAAAAGCACCTAAACAGGCATATCCAAGGGTCAGCTTCCGGTGATTTCTCCTGTCCTCCTGGTGAATCTGGGCATACTGGGGCAATGCGGCAACTGCCTCATGTACACAGACAATCCTCTCCTCCTACCACCCAACACTACAACCTGCAAGAGATGCACTTACATAGCCAAACTGGAAGCAAAGCTCTATCCGGTCAAGATTGTGCTAGACAGTCAAGAGGAAAAGGCTAACACCTACATTACACCTCTAGCAACTCATAGCCTTTCAAAACCCACACCATCAACACCCACACATAGCAACACTAAACCCACATATGCAGAGGCCCTTAACATTAACCTGCCCAAGCAACAAGGACCTCTGAAGCCGAAACGCAAGCAAACACCAGTCACAACCAAAGTGACACATAGCTCACAACACCAGTGTGCCACCCAACAACAGCCCCTAAGGCAAGACAATGTACCCAACACTTTAGTCATAGGTGACTCTATAGTCAGGCACACTGATGTCCCACTCACCAGGCTGAACAAGGAGAAAATTACAGTCAGCTGCCTGTCGGGTGCCAGGATCTGCCACATAATGCATGCACTCAAGTCACTCCACAACAAGTACAAACATGACTCCGTCATTGTCCATGCTGGAGTGAATGAAAGGACTACATGAAAAGAGACATGGAAGAGCTCTTGGATCATGTAACCCAGGCAGGTATGACCCTAGCCCTGAGTAGCATCCTGCCTTCATCCAGAATGATACCACAGTATAAGGACAAAATGATTGACTTCAACAATTGGCTAAGCTTCTGGTGTAATTCAAAGGGGATCCAGTATTTGTCTGCCTGGGAAGACACGATCGACAAGCCACGATGCTTTGCCAGAGATGGTCTGCACCTGTCACCCCTGGGATTCAGGTTACTGGCTAAAGCTCTTGCCACCCCTATAATGCCTTTTTTAGGCAAGGTTCAAAGGATAAAACCACCACCATAACAGATACAAGCATGCAAAATCTGAAGGTAATGCTACTCAATGCCAGAAGTCTAAACCTCAAAATGCACTCTTTCGAGGCACTCCTAAAAATGGAGAACATCTATATCTGTGCAGTGACTGAGACCTGGTTCAAGGCTCCAGAGAGCACCCCTGCAGTACCAGGCTACAATTCTCACCACACTTTTCGGCAACAAAACCAAGACCGAAACACTAAAGGTGGAGGAGTGTCCATATTCACCAAGGATATTCACACCTCCAGGCTAGTTGCCCAACACAATGCATCTGAAATTCTCCAGGTGCAACTAACACTAGGTAAGACTGCAATCCAAATTGTAGCTTGCTACAGATCCCCCACCATACCCCAAGATTCTCACTACACCTTCCTAAACATACTGGAAAATATTAAGATACAACCAAACACCCTAATACTGGGTGATTCCAACTACCCTGCCATTAATTGGGAAAACTACTCGGGTACCAGCTCCTTTTCCCAATGGTTCTTGGAATTCATAAATTCCAACGCCGTGCATCAACTAATCCATTGTCCCACCAGGGGCTGCAATATCCTAGACCTGGTCATTACCAACATGGGAGATAGATGTTCCACACCAGTGGTCACCCCCTTATTGGTCACGTCTGACCATAAGCAAATCACCCTTGACATCCACATCCCACCCCCCCCCCCCATAAGGAAAACTCCTTTAAAAAATTTTCCAAAGCCAACTTCATGCTACTGAAGTCAGAAGTGACAAACTTCACAACACCCACACAGACAGGATTTGGAAGTTCGACTGCAGAATCCTACACTAAGGCACTGTACGAGCACATCCACTCGTGCATGAATCGTGCCATCCCAAATAGAACCAAGATGCTCTTCTCCAAAAATAGGAAGCCAATCTGGTGGTCCCTTACTATAAACAAACTATATAATAGAAGGAAGAAACTGTTGCAGAAAAGAGGAAAATCCCAGGATGCAAAAAACTCCCTCACCAGCCTCAGTAAGAAGCTGAGATCCCTCATAAAATCCTCAAAAGCTAGTTATGAAAATAAAATTGCCAAAGATTCCAAAGACAACCACAAGGCATGGTATAGTTATGTCAAGAATCTAAATAGCAATGCTCAGATCTGCTCTGAGCTACAACAGAATGGCATTAAATATACTGATCCCAAGGATATTGCCAATATCCTGGCAGATCAATTTAGTGCCAACTTCACCCCCTCTAAAGGGCCCATCTCAATACCAAAAGATTGCCAAATTCCGATAATCCCAGCCACACAGGTAGAAACAGCACTCTCCAAAGCTAAGAATACAGCATCCATGGGACCAAATGACATCCCAGGCTGTGTATTACATGAACTACAAAATGAAGTGGCACCCCACCTAAGTGTCATGTTTAATCATAGCCTCACCTCAGGCTTCGTGCCCACTGAGTGGTGCACAGCTACAGTTATCCCACTCTACAAGGGAGGATCAGCCTTGGATCCCGGGAACTACCGTCCCATCAGTCTGACAAGCCTGAACTGCAAGGGCATGGAACGCATTATCATGGAACTGATAAACAAAGACATTGGCAACCTTTAAACACTGGACCCACCCAGTTTGGGTTTGTGAAGGGCCGATCTTGTCTCCTGAATCTGATTGACTTCTTCGAATCGGTCTCCAGAGCAGTGGACGAGGGTAAGGAGGTCCACACAGCCTATCTGGACCTCGCCAAGGCCTTCAACACCATCCCCCACTCTGGAATCATAGATAAACTTACTAAGCTGGGCATAAATCCTTATGTCACTCGATGGGTTGCCAACTGGCTTACTGACAGAACCCAGACTGTAAAAGTAGCCGACTCCAAATCCAGCTCCAGACAAGTGACAAGTGGAGTACCTCAGGGTTCAGTCCTGGGACCACTCTTGTTTGGCATCTACATCTCTGAAGTACAGGCCAATACTAAGGGACTCTGGCTAACAAAGTTTGCAGATGACTGCAAACTGGGAGCCATTATTGAATCCCCAAATGATGTGGATATTCTACAAAAGGGCCTTAGAGAAACAGATGCCTGGTGCCAGAGCCGTGGGCTCAAGCTTAATGCCAAGAAATGTATAGTTATCCCCTTTGGAAAAAAACATGTACCCATGAACTACCACATAGGTGGCAGGACAATAAACATTGAAAGTGTGATGAGAGACTTAGGGACACAAGTGGACAGTGGTCTCACTTTCGATAACCACATTGCCACAACAGTCAGGAAATCCTTCTATGTGGCACACCTCATTACTAAGGGCTTTTCATCCAGAAAAAAAAAAAAGGTCATTGTCCCACTGTACTCATCCCTCATTAGACCCATTATAGAGTAGAATGCCCCATTTAGTATGTACCTCACAAGACATCTGCAACAGCTGGAAAGGCCACAGAAATATCTCACTAAAAGAATCACAGGCCTAAAGCAGATGCCACATACTGACCATCTAAAAAACTCCAGCTATACTCTGTGGCATATCGTCTACTCAGAGGCAATCTCTGCTTAACATACAAGGCCATGTCAAACCCTGAGCTGTTGGGCATGCTCCACTTAAATAAATCCCAATCCCTTAGAGCCACACACTCCAGGGATCTAAACCTTATCATCACAATGAACAAAACATGCTGGAGGGATAGGTTCCTGACCCAGAGACTCCCCATACTCTGGAATAGACTACCCATACATGTCAAGCAGAGCGCCTCATTGGCCCTCTTCAAAAGGAACCTTGAAGATTGGATGGGAGATAGGAAATTCACCCCGGTGATCTTGTCAGTCGCCCTGCTCGACAGGGGCCAGAGAAGTAAATATTGTGGGAAGAAATTTCCAGGGAATTGTTATGGATAGGCTTGCATAGGCCTTAGGGCCAATAGCCTATTACCAACCTATGAACCTATCAACCAGATAGGAGTGGTCAAATTTATGGGTCTGTAGTTCCCTGGGTCAGTTGATGCCCCCCTTGTGCAGAGGAATGACTGTTGTAGTCCTTCATTCCTCAGAGACAAAGCCCGTGCAGAAGCTGTGGTTAAAGAGAGTTTCTAGTGTCCCTGATAGATTCTGTTTTAAGCTATTTAAGAAGCGTCTTGGAATGCTTTCAGGAACCCACAAAGGCTGTGTTTTTAGCTTTAGCAAGTACAGTAAGGACATGTTCTCTCATAATGATTGGTTGCGGGTACTTCTTTGGGTGTAGTAGGAGGTGATGGCGCGGGGAGCTTGAACTGAACTTGTCAGCCTGCAGGTTTGCTGTAGTTTCAGGCTGGGTGTAAGTGTTGCCATCCTTGATGACCTTGGCACATTGCTGAGTGTTTCCCCTGAGGTTAAAAACATAATTAAAAAAAGTATGGCTATTGTTCACCTGGGAGGCTATCTGTGCCTCATAGTTATCTTTGGCAGATATGACCAGCTCTGTAATTTGTTTGCTTGCACTGGTGAGTGTCTTTTTGCACTGTTTTGTCTGTTCCTTCTTGGCTTTGGAGAATATTTTTTTCCATTTGTTGAATAGCTTATTCATGCCAGGAGTCCACAAGGGTGGTTTATTTTTGCCAGTAATCATAAGTTTGACTTGGACAAGTACTGCCGCCTCTATGGAGCTATGAATGTGATTTGTACAGTGCTTATCTGTACAGCTCAGAGTAGACATCAGTGTCATCCAGGTTTGCAGGGGCTTGGAAGTTTAATAAGCTGTCACTTAGTTTCAGGTAATTGGCTTTAAAGTTCTTAACAGGTTGTGAGTTTGATGGGGATTCTAGGTTCGTTTTAATACTAAAGAAAATAATTTTGTGGTCAGATCTTACCAGGGAGGAGTTACTGCACAGGAGGAAGCAGCATCCAATGTTCATGAGTACTAGGTCTAGGATATTTGTAATTCTAGTTGGGGAGCAAACTAGTTGCTCCAGGGTGTGTGCATTGACAAAGTCCAAAAACCTCTAAGCAAGTGAATTATGGGTCATATAAGTCTCCCAGTTTATGGCGTGGTAGTTGAAGTCACCGATAAGTATGGTGTTAGGCGGAATGTTAAGAGATTCCAGTAGGTTAAGTTGGAGGTGGGGTTTTCCAGACTAATGTTAGGGGATCTGTAGCTAGCAAAGATATGATATGGGGTTGCACCTATGGTTAACTGGGCATGGAGCAGCTCAAGCAAGTCATGTTGTTGGACCAGTCTAGCAGAGTACTTGTCCTTTATGAACACTGAGGCACCTCCTCCCTTTGTTTTATCCTGAGCTGAGGGGAATTGAAATGGATGAAAGGCATTGTAGCCTTTGATATCCAGGGTGCTTTCCATGGTTCTGAACCATGTTTCCATGACTGCACATATGTCTGCATTCTCCAGAGTGAGGAGTGCTTCCAGGGAGTGCATTTTTTTATTTAAACTCATAGCATTAAGCAGCAGTACCTTTAGGTAGTCATGAGTTTTTTTTATTAAGTTGGAGGTTAACAACTTGGCATGACCTAAAAAAAGTCACTATTGGGATAGATAAAGGTTTTGCCAGTATCCATAAGCCAAGTGGTGACAATTGCAAACCACTTCTGGCAAAGCATCATGGTTTGATGATTATGTCTCTCCAGGCTGACAGATATTAGATCCCATTGTGGTGACACCAGAAACAAAGCCAATTGTCGAAGTCAATAATTTTTTGCTGGTGCTGTCGCATCAGCATTGGTGACAGTAGGATGCTACTCAAGGCTAGAGTCATACCCGCCTGGGATGCATATTCAAAGAGGGCCATTAAGTCTCTCTTCTTATAGACCAGTGAGGTATGTCTTAGGTTGCTTATGCCCAAATGGAGTATGACCATGTCATATTGGTACTTGTTTTTTAAAGACCTAAGTACATACATGATCTGGCAGATCCTGGCTTCAGACAAACAGCTCACTGTGATCTTCTCCTTATTTAGCCTGGTAAGAGGACATCAGTATGCCTTACAATGGAATCAGCAATAGCTAAAATGTTTGGCTGTTCGGTCTGCTGCCGTACGGGCTTGGAATCGGGTCTACTAGGATTTTCAGCGTTATGTGGTGTTTGAGGTGCTGTCTTTTTTGAGTGTGTGTAGGGCCACTGAGAGATGCTTTTAGGAGGTCTTGGAGGTTTAGGTACATCACAAGTGAGTACCTCCACATGTGTGGGTTTATGTGTCTGCTTAGTGTTCACAGTCAATACTTTGGGTGTAATGCAACCAGGTTTGCATTTTTTGGGTGTATATGTGAGAGCTTTGCCTCCAATGACATTGTGTGTCTACATCTCTCACACACTGTGTTTGTCTGTTCTAAAATTAAACGCTTGTCAGTGAACATGAGGCAGTTACTACTACACTGCCTCAGGATGCCCATATCCACCAGGCTAGAAGCAGAGATGACAGGGAAGTGCCTATCCATTATACCAGATCCTTAGTAGATATGAAGGAGTAGGGGAGAGTCACTTAAAGGTCTAAGTGAGACTGTTTAGTAGCATACTGTTAGATGACCTGCAATGGTGCTGCCTCTGCACAAACTGGCAGTGTTTTGAGCAGCTATGAACAGTGGCAGACTATGGGGAGTATTTCCTATAGAGGATTTTAAACTAGAGAGGTTTGCTTATATACAATGCATGGGTAATGGCATTTGGATTTTATATCAGAAGGATGAAAGACTTTTACACAGTTCAGCTCTCAGGCCATGTAAATGTAAAACAAACTGGTTTTGAGCTCAAGGGCAGAAACAAATGCTTTACAACAAAAGGCAGAACTCCTGCAGTATCAGGAAACCTTGTAAATAAGTTCACAAACCCTGAAAAATGTTCCCAAATATGGAAACACTAGCAGGATGAAAGACTTTTACAAAGTTAAGCCCTCTGGCCAGTCAGATAAACACACAATAAGCCTTCCATCAGCAGTTCCCAACTTGGATAGCTTGAATCAACCTTCTGCTCTCACCAGAGTGCAGAAAAACCCTCTTAATATAAAACAAACTGGTTTTGAGCTCAAGTGCAGTAGCAAATGCTTTACAACAAAAAACAACCAGAACTCCTGCAGTGTCAGGAATCCTTGGAAATAAGTTCACAAACCATGAGAAGTGTTCACAAATACAGAAAAAAAGTGCACAAACATATGAGAACACAGAAAAACTTTGCAATACTTAGAAATATTTTGGCAAACTCAGGAGAACTTTGGCAAACTCAAGACAGCTTTTGCAGTATGGGAGGAGGTTAGGAAATATTAGAATACTGTTATAACAAGCTACAGTACAGTAACAAACAGATGGCATTTCTTTAACAAGTGCAAGCACACAAACAGTGATAATTTCAACCAAATCAGTAAGTGCAGCACAGAAATGTTAAATAGAAATGAGATAGAGCAAGTGAAAAAAATAGTTATATCATCCTTGTAGGTCCATAGATGATTTTAGAAGCAATCCAAGTCTTCTAGTCACAGGTGTCCAAGCTAGGCACAAGGAAGCTGTCATAAGGTATTCAAGTGGCAGTAGATGGGAATTGAACCATGTATGTAGGTACACATCCCAATTACTTAATACTATTTGCTATTCCAAGAAGGAAAGAAATACTCCATGACTTCAGATTAAGAGATGTCTTTGTTGTTTATCAGTAATTTCAGTATTTCAAAATGTGTCTAGTTGCCAGGCTTAGGTAATAAATGGTCAAAAGCATAATCATTAAATATGATGCAAAAACGTATTTAATATGTACTGCAAACTACTCTCAAGATGCTAGAGCAAAGCACTTATTCTGTGATTCATCATCTCAGTGTACTGCAAACTACTCTCAAGATTTAAATACTAGAGCAAAGCTCTAAGTACTTAGCAACTGCTTTTCACATTAAAACTTTGCCTTTTAGAATGATTGTTCCCTGTGGTTCCTTCCTGTAGGCATTACAAGTTTTACTGTGTAAGTGCTCAGAGAAACTGTATTATTGCTACAAACTAAACTACTAAAACTCATAAGTAGCAAAAACAGAAACTCATCTACAACTGTAACTATGTATATTACTAACAAAACACAACCTACCATGGATACCAAAGTTCCTGGTTTGCCTATCAAATAGATAAACTACTAGACCATCATTCTGCCAACCAAAACCCAATATTTCATCAAGAACTATCCAAAAGCTACTGTGACCTGACTTAAAAAATAATTAATGTAATTTATATAAGGAAAAAGTTAAAAAGGCTACTAACTTAATTGTATATTTAGGCATTAAAAACTATTTTTCTCATTATAATTTAAAAGTTTAATAATTCTTCAGTTAATCTCAAATAAATAATCTGATAAATAATGTAATGCATATCTACTTAGATAATAGTATAATTATCTATTAAATATTTCAGAACTATTTGCTTATACAAGTAGAACCACATTCTCCTCTCCTAGGCTCAACAATTTTGAAAAATCTATTCTACTTTCTTTCAGAAATGAAAGTGCTGACTCAGTGAAAGAAAAACATACTTAAATTTCAAGTCTGATTTGTAAAATGAGCTACCCAGGTAATTTTAGTTAATCCAGTGGTATACAAAATGTAGAAAGCTACAGAGTTAATGTAAACATATTTTAGATTTCAGTTTTCAGGATTTTTTTCATATCCTTTATATAATTTTCTGAGAAAAATTATGTGAGATTTTATACTTTTACTTTCTACTTCACATGACCAAAAACTCAAAATACTGAAATTTATTTTACAAAGACCACAATCTCAAAATCTCAAAGTACTGAAACCTTATTTCACTGTCTATCACTATACCGAAGTTTAACAATACTGAATTTCAAAATACCAAATTGTAAGCCGCA
Source organism: Protopterus annectens (assembly GCF_019279795.1). NCBI lineage: Eukaryota > Metazoa > Chordata > Ceratodontiformes > Protopteridae > Protopterus > Protopterus annectens. The sequence continues at coordinate 1,178,211,296 of NC_056741.1, read as the reverse complement.
GGTGTGATGTGAATTTCCCTGACTTTGAATAGCTTCTGATAACAAAACATTAAAGAAATCTGTCAATACCAATGATTTTTTTTTGTAAATGATACTATAACGCTTCAAACTTAAATGTCATGATGTTCATCGTGTTACACTGCTGCAGTCATTACACTTGGGTTATCCTGCCGTCAGGTGGTTCCCCAGTCGGCCTGAGTTCCAAAGTCTTGGTCTGGCGTCAGTTGCTGTCGCCTCCTCCCTGACGTCAGTGCGACAGGGGTATATAAGATGCAGCTGACACCATTTTCTTCAGTCTTTCTTGCCGCGCGGTGCCCGAAGCAAAAGCAGTTTGCAAGTGCCGGCCGGCCGACTCCTGAGATTTTCATTTCGGAATCCAGATCCGAAGTCTTCTACAAAGCTAAGTACCCCATTGGGGAAACTTTTTCTTGCCTCAGACCGATGTCAGTAAAACTTAATAACTGTATTTCTTGTGGGAAGCAAATACCTCATAAGGATTTCCATTCTTATTGTATCCCTTGGCTAGGCCCAGACCACGACGTCACTGGTTGTCGGTTTTGTGCTAGGTTTAACAAGCGCACTATTAAACATCGGTTTGATTTTGCCCAACATTACTTTGGCAGAAAATTTAATTACACGATGCTGTTGGAACTTCCGATGACCGCTATTCATAAAAAGAGCAAAGATAAAGACAGGCATCCAAGGCCCAAAACTGACGACGAAGCCTCTTCTAGGCCAGTCGCCGGTTCTCTGGTTTTCAGCGAGGCGCCTTCGCAGCCCTTGACGACCGCTTCTGCAGAACCACAGGCAGCCACAGACTCCATAGTGGAGATGTCTGGGCCATCGGACTCCCAAGTTTTACAGACTACTGATACCGACCCTGCAAAGGGATCCAGAGTACATGAGCCACCCTCAGCTTCAGAGGGTGTCTTCAAACCCAGTCAGCTTACCATTAAACCCTCTTCTAAGTCTAAACCACCTCTTAAAACAAATAAATCACATTTTCCAGGACAGGCCTCCATGCCTAAGAAACAAATGCTCAAAATGGCCGAAGACCTGATCACTCTGATCAGGGGGTCCCATCCCCCTCCTGATAAAAGGCCCAGACAGGATTTGGATTATGACTTCTCTGACCAGGTGTCCATTTCCTCAGATTCTTCCTCTGACATAGGTTATTCTTTACCCCCTTATGAGGATTCTGATGCTGAGGAATCCATTCCATCAGCCTCTCCACCAGAGGACTACTCTTTTGGGGAAACTTTACACACCATGAGGGAGCATTTCCATTGGGAAGGCCAGGATTATTCAGAATCCAAGAAAAGGCTCAGAGAATTCCTACTTCTGCCTCAGCACAGACCCCTTGCTTTTCCGCCAGTGTTAGATAGTGTGGATGATGTGTATACTGAATCCAGCTAAAATCCTGATTCCTTACCTCCAGCTTTAGTTAAACCAGACAGGTATTACAGAGTCCCTGACTCACACAGATTTCTGTATAAAAGCCCAGTGGCAGACCCAGAAACTATTTCTCAGGGACTCAAAGGGGTTAAAGCCTCATCCAGTTCCCTCTGACAGAGACTCCAGAGCATTAGACAGATGGGGAAAGAAAGTATATACATCTGCAACTTTATCAATGAGAGCTTTAAATTGCCAATTTCACATGTTAAAATATCAGCAATTTCTGATGTCTCAGTTGAAACAAAAAATGCTTTCAGATACAGATCCTCCTAATTTTAAGGAAATGCAGGATTTATTGCATGCTGCTGAACAAGTGGGAAAACATACTTTGCAATGTGGTGTTTATTCTTTAGAGGCCTCCTGTAGAGCAGCAGTTACAGGCTCTGTCATTAGAAGACATGCTTGGTTAAAGGAACATACATTACCAGATCATGTTAAAGCAAAACTACTGGATGCACCTTTGCAGCATGATGTCTTATTTGGGGTTAAGGCAGAAGAGGTACTAAAGAAAATGGAGGATAAAGCAAAATCTATGCAAGCAGTGAAGGAATTCTTACAGGTACAGCCTCCTCGATTTAGCAGAAACTGGCCAACAAAGAATTGGTCCTTTCCTGTTACAGACAGACCTCAAAGGGGCAAATACAGACGTCCAAGAGGTAGAGGACAGCCACAAGGTCCTTACAGGCCTCGACAATGGGGTGCACCAGGCCAGAAAGAAGGAGAAGACAGACAACAACCTTACAAAAAACAGTCCCAATGACTTCCCACTCAGCTGCCAAACATTTCTCTCTTGGCAGCCCCATTGGGAGGAAAACTGGCTCTTTTCTATCACAATTGGCAAATGATCACCAAAGACAAATGTGTTCTCAATATAATTTCACAGGGTTACAGGTTCCACTTTCACACTCTGCCAAGGTTAAAAGGAATGCCAAATCTGCCACCAAATCAATGGGCAGAGGCTCAAAAACAAATTACAGCACTCATGACCATGAGAGCTATTCAAAAGGTACCTCCACAGGAACAAGGACAAGGATTTTATTCAAGACTCTTTCTGGTACCCAGAAAAGACAAAGCCTGGAGGCCTATTCTGGATCTTTCATCTCTAAACACTTATTTGAATGTTCCAAAATTCAAAATGTTGACATTGCAGCAGCTTCTTCCCATGCTGGGCAAGCAAGCTTGGCTCGTGACCTTGGACCTCAAGGAGGCATACCTGCATATCGCTATCATACAAAACTGCAGAAGATACCTCAGATTCATAGCTGGTCCAATGCATTACCAATTCTCTACACTGCCCTTTGGCTTATCTACTGTGCCCAGGGTCTTCACAAAGTGCCTGGCACCAGTAATTGCATTTTGCAGACTGAGAGGAATTCAAATTTACCCATGCCTGGACGACTGCCTAATTCAAGCAGAGAGCAAAGACATTCTCCTAAAGCATCTGGCGTTTGTAAAAAAGCTATTAAGTTGCCTGGGGTACACAGTAAATGAAAAGAAATCAAAACTAGTGCCCTCACAACAGATAATATTCCTGGGTGCCAGCTTGAACACAATGGCCCAGATGGCTTATCTCACGCCAGACAAGCAAGGACAATTGACTCAATATTTTCAATTGATGGCAACAAAGACCGACTCCCTGCAAGAAAAATTCTGCAGGCCTTGGGCTACATGGCATCTTGCATACTACTAATTCCATATGCCAGACTGCATATGAGGAAACTACAACAGTACCTAAAGAGTGTATGGTCTCAACACTGTCAACGTTTGGAAACAGTTATACCACTAATACCTTGCCTTCAGAAGGAGTTTCGATGGTGGGCCCAAGCTTGTCACCTCAACAAGGGACAGCCTTTTACTCAACTCACAGCCAGGCAAACACTGACAACAGATGCATCGGATTATGCCTGGGGAGCACACATGGCAGGAAAATGCATTCAGGGCAAGTGGCCTATAGAACAAAGGCATCTTCATATCAACCAAAAAGAGATGCTAGCTGTACAAAATGCCCTTATAGCTTTCAAGGACCTGCTGCATCCAGGACAGCTGCTACTAAAGACTGACAACACCACAGTCATGTGATACATAAACAAGCAAGGGGGCACCCATTCATACCCCCTTTGCAGACAAGCAATGACCTTGTGGAACACAGCTATAAACTATCAAGTTCATCTACAAGCACAATTCCTGCCAGGAGAGAAAAACACACTGGCAGATGACTTAAGCAGAAATATCATGGATCCCCACGAATGGGAATTGAATCCACAAATATTCAGAATGATAACACAGAAATGGTGGAGCCCGGACATAGATCTGTTTGCATCCCCAAGGAATTGCCAGCTACAGAAGTTCTGCATAAGGAGTTACCATCCACAAGCATGGAAAGTGGATGCCCTCCCATTCAGCTGGAAAAACCTAACCATATACGCTTTCCCGCCACTGCCTCTTCTTCCAAAGGTACTCATAAAAGCCAGGCAAGAGGAGCCAAAAATAATCCTGATTGCACCAGACTGGCCACGCCAGCACTGGTACCCAATCTTAAAAAACTTAGCACAAGGACCACCCTGGATTTTGCCTCAAATACCACATCTGCTCTCTCAGCACAACAATCAGATACTCCACAGTCAGCTAAGGACCTTAAACCTCGCTGCATGGAAGATACCTTAGCCAAGCAAGCAGTGCCTCTCTCCAAAGCAGTTATGGATGTCATCCTGGAGGCCAGAAGGCCTAGTACCAGGAAAGCCTATTCGGATAAATGGAAGAGATTCTGCGCCTGGAACCAGGCTCACAGCCTTGACCCTCTTGTGCCAAACATTCCTCAGATACTACAATATTTGACTGAGATGCTGGACAAAGGCCTCTCCTTCTCATCCATCAAAATCCACGCCTCTGCCATTTCTGCTCATTATAATACGGATCCACCAGTTTTCTCTCATCCTTTGCTAAAA
>NC_056741.1:1178175609-1178206396 GCF_019279795.1 Protopterus annectens | reverse complement strand
CCCTGCAGAACTGCAGTGGCGAAGCCCGCCCTGGACTTAGAGTAAAGAGGTAAGTGATAGTGTTTGGTGAAGGTGTGTACAGAACTCCAAGTTGCAGCAGCTTCTAAAATTTCCTTGTAGAACCCCTTAGAAAGGCTGTAGAGGTAGCTGTTGCCCTGGTAGAGTGAGATATAATGGTAGGAGGAACTGGTTTCACATGATGGGTATAACAGAACCGTATGCAATGGCCTATCCATTTAGAAATGGTTTGTTTGGATATAGCCCTCCCTTGAGAAGCTGTAGCATAGGATACAAAGAGCTGGTCAGTTTTTCTGAAAGCCTTAGTTTTATCCAAGTAGTAACAAAGCTGCCTGTGAATGTCCAAGGAATGCAGGAGTCTCTCACCTTTGTTCTGTGGATTGGGAAAGAAAGTGGGTAGGTGCATGGTTTGATTTAAAGCTACACTGGAAACCACCTTAGGCATAAAGGAAGGATTAGTTCATGGAGACACTGTGTCTTGATGAAAAATGAGGAAAGGTTCCACTGCCATTAGTGCCTGTAATTCTGAGACTCTCGTAGCTGAAGTTATTGCCAGGAGCAGGGCAGTCTTCCAAGATAGGAACTGAAGGTCTGCAGAGAAAGCTGGTTCAAAGGAGTATAATTAGTTTTTCCAGAACAAAGGTGAGGTCCCATGTTGGTGTAGGAGCTCTTCTAGGTGGTCTAATGTTTTTTGCCCCTCTGAGGAACTGCCTTAGAAGAGGATTTGAAGATAAAGGTGGATTCGTGTCATAGTGAGCTGAAATAGCTGAAGCATGGATTTTAATTGAGGAAAAGGAAAGTCCTTTGTGCAACATCTCAGCTAAATACTGCAGAATGTGAGGCATGTGAGGGTGAGTTGTGTCTTGGCCTTTAGCTTGGTTCCAGGCACAAAACCTTTTCCATTTGTCCGAGTAAGCCTTCCTGGTGCTTGGCCTCCTAGCTTCCAGAATAACATCCAGAACTGCTTGTGAAAGAGGAGCTGGTTGGATGTTTAATAGATTTGCCATGCAGCCAGACTTAAGGTTTTGAGCTGGCTGTGTAGAATCTGTTTGTTTTGTTGCGTGAGCAAATGGGGTATTTGAGGCAATATCCATGGTGGGCTGTGAGCCATATTTTTCAATAGCAGGTACCAGTACTGGCGTGGCCAGTCTGGGGCTATGAGAAGCAGTCATGGTTTCTCCTTTTTGACCTTCAAAAGAACCTTTGTGAGAAGAGGTAATGGAGGAAAGGCATATGCTGTCAGGTTTTTCCAACTGAAGGAGAGACCGTCCACTTTCCAAGCTTGATGGTGGAATGTCCTTGTACAAAATTTTGTCAGTTGGTAGTTTTGAGGACTGGCAAACAGGTCTATATTTGGAAGGCCCCATTTTTGAGTTATCATTGTAAATATTTGTGGGTCTAGTTTCCACTCGTGGGGATCTTTGATGTTTCTGCTTAGGTCTTCTGCCAATGTGTTTTTCTGTCCTGGCAGGAATTGAGCTTGTAACTGGACTTGGTAGGCCAGAGCTGTGTTCCATAAGATCATTGCTTGCCTGCAAAGAGAGTAGGAATGTGTGCCCCCTTGTTTGTGTATGTACCACATTACTGTGGTGTTGTCCGTCTTTATTGCAAGTTGTCCTGGATGTAGTAGATCCTTGAAGGCTGTCAGAGCTTTCTGTACAGCTAGCATCTCTTTTTGATTTATGTGCAGTTTTCTTTGTTCTGCAGTCCATAGGCCTTGAATGCATTGTCCTGCCATGTGTGCCCCCCAGGCATAGTCTGAAGCATCTATTGTGATAGTTTGCCTGGATGGGGGCAAGGTGAAAGGCTAACCCTTGTTGAGGTGACATGCCTGTGACCACCATAGAAATTCCTGTTGAAGGCATGGAATGAGAGATATCATTGTGTCTAAGCTGTGGCTGTGTTGAGACCATACGCTTTTTAGGTACCACTGTAATTTCCTCATATGCAGTTTTGCAAATGGCATTATCAGAATGCAAGATGCCATGAAGCCCAAAGCCTGCAGAATTTTTCTTGCAGTTAATTGGGTCTTTGTTGCCATTGTTTTGAAATATTGAGTCAGTTGTAGTTGCTTGTCTGGTGTAAGATAAGCCTTCTGGGCCGTTGTGTCCAAGCTGGCACCCAGGAATGTCATTTTTTGTGAGGGTACTAGTTTTGACTTCTTTTTGTTTACTGTGTACCCCAGACAATTTAGTAGATGCTTCACAAAAGCCAGATGATGTAAGAGAACGTCTTTGCTTTCTGCTTGGATGAGGCAGTTGTCCAGGTATGGATATATTTGAATTCCTCTTTGTCTGCAGTATGCAATTACTGGTGCCAGGCATTTTGTGAAAACTCTGGGCACAGTAGATAAGCCAAAGGGTAGTGCAGAGAATTGATAATAGGTTGAACCTGCAATGAAATGGAGGTATCTTCTGCAACTTTGTCTGATAGGGACATGCAGGTATGCCTCCTTGAGGTCCAATGTTACTAGCCATGCTTCCTTGCCCAACATGGGAAGTAGCTGCTGCAGTGTTAGCATCTTGAATTTGGGAACTTGTAAGAAAGTGTTTAGAATTGAAAGGTCCAGAATAGGTCTCCAAGCATTGTCCTATCTGGGTACCAGAAAGAGCCTTGAGTAAAATCCTTGGCCTTGCCCAAGAGTCGGTACCCGTTGAATGGCTCTCATGGCCAAGAGAGCTGTAATTTGTTTTTGTGCCTCTGCCCATTGATTTTGTGGCAGGTTTGGCATTCCTCTTTTCATTGACAAGGTGTGAAAGTGGAATCTGTATCCTCGTAAAATTATGTCTAGGATCCATTTGTCCTTTGTGACCATGTGCCAGTTGTCTGCAAAAAGTGCTAGTTTCCCCCCCAAGGGGGCTGTCAAAAGAGTTTTGCTTGGCCAGCTGAGGTGCAAGTCATTGAGTCTGCCTTCTGGTGGGATGAGACCTGTCTTCCCCTCCCTTCTGGGTTGTAGTGCCCCATTGGCGAGGTTTATATTGGGCTTGTGGTTGTCCTCTGCCCCTTGGGTGCCTGTATTTACCCCTCTGAGGTCTGTCAGTGGCTGGAAAGGACAACTTTTTTGTTGGCCAGTTTCTGCTGGAGCGAGGGGGTTGTACTTGTAGGAAATTTTTGACTGTCTGCATTGATTTCGCCTTATCTTCCATTTTCTTTAAAACTTCTTCTGCTTTAACTCTAAAAGGAATATCCTGCTGTAAGGGAGCATCTAGTAGTTTTGCTTTAACATGATCAGGCAGACTTTGTTCCTTTAGCCAAGCATGCCTACGTATAACCGATCCAGTGACAGCTGCCCTGCAGGAGGCCTCCAAAGAATCAAACCCATATTGTAAGGTATGTTTGCCCACCTGCTCAGTGGCGTGCAACAAATCCTGTACTTCTTTCAATTCAGATTGTTGAGGGAGGGAGGTTGTCTTTTGTTTTAACTGAGAGATTAGAAATTGCTGATACTTAAGCATATGAAATTGACAATTTAGTGCCTTCATAGCTAATGTGGCTGAGGTGTAAACCTTTTCCCCCCACCTGTCTAGTGCTCTGGAATCCCTCTCAGAAGGTACTGGGTTTTTAGCCATGGAAGCCTTAGCCCCCTTGGGACCCTGGGAGATAGTCTCTGGGTCAGCTACTGGGCTTTTGTAAAGAAATTTGTGGGAATCAGGTACTCTGTAGTATCTGTCAGGCTTGGCAGGAGCAGGAGGAAGAGAGTCTGGGTTGAAACTGGATTCTAAATAGACATCATCCACAATGTCCAAAACAGGTGGGATGGCTAGAGGTCTGTGTTGGGGGAGTAAAAGAAGCTTTTTCTTGGAATCAGAGTAGTCCTGACCTTCCCAGTGAAAATGTTCCCTCGTAGTGTGTAAAGTTTCCCCAAAAGAGTAGTCTTCAGGAGGGGAAGCTGAGGGAATAGAGTCCTCAGCATCAGAATCTACATAAGGAGAGAAGGAATAGTCTTGGTCCTCAGAGGAATCCGAAGAAATAGACAGTTGCTCAGAGGAAGCAGAATCTTCCTCTTGTCTAGGCCTTTTGTCAGGAGGGGGCTGTGAACCCCTGATAAGAGAAATCAAATCTTCAGCTATTTTGAACATCTGCTTCTTAGGCATAGGGCCTTGAACAGGAGACTGAAGTGTAGTATTTTTAGATTTAGAAGGAGTCTTCAACTTAGAAAACGTTTTGACTGTGAGAGTCGTCGGTCTGAAAACACCTTCAGAAACCGATGGCGTTTCAGAAGCACCGACGTCCTTAGAAGGTAAATCGTCGGAAGGGCCTGAAGTAAAAGGCTGCATCGGCCTAGTACATTCCGTCAAAGTATCCATAGCGGTCTCGGGTTCCAGAACTGCGGTAGTCAGGGGCTGCGTCGGATCCTCACTGAGAACCGGAGAACCGGAGACCGGATCAACTGAGGCCTCGGAATCTGGCTTAGGCCTGGGCTGTCGGTCCTTATCCCTGTGCTTTTTGTACATGCCCGGTAGTCGGTAGTTCCGACGGCATGTTATAGTTAAATTTTCTACCAAAATAGTGTCATGCGAAATCAAATCGTCTTTTAATAGTACGCTTATTAAACCTAGCACAAAATCGACAAGAAGTGACGTTGTGATCAGGGCCTAGGCAAGGTATGCAGTAAGAATGAAAATCCTTATGAGGTATTTGCTTCCCACAAGAAATGCAATTGTTAACTTTTTCTGACATCGGTCTGAGGCAAGAAAAGTTTCCCCAACGGGGTACTTAGCTTTATAGAAGACTTTGGCCTGAAATTCGAATTCGACAATCTCAGGAGTCGGCCGACCGGCACTTGCGAACTGCTTCTGCTTCGGGCACTGTGCAGCAAGAAAGACTGAAGAAAATGGCGTCAGTTGCAATATATGTACCCCTGGCATACTGACGTCAGGGATGAGGTGACAGCAACCGACGTCGGACCAAGACTTTGGAAATCCGGCCGACTGCGGGACCACCTGATGACAGGATAACCCAAGTGTGATGACTGCAGCAGGATAACACGATGAACATCTGCCTCATGTTCACTGACAACCATTTAATTTTAGAACAGATAAACACAGTGTGTGAGAGATGTGGATACACAATGTCATTGGAGGAAAAGCTCTAACATACACACACAAAAAATGCAAACCTGGTTGTAAGCATTACACCCAAAGTATTAACTATGAACACTAAGTAACAGACACACAGACCCACACATGTGGAGGTACTCACTTGTGATCTACACAAACCTACAAGACCTCCTAAAATCACCTCTCAGTGGCCCTACACACACTCAAAAAAGACAGCACCTTAAACAGCACATAACTCTGAAAATCATAGTAGCCCCAATTCCAAGCCTGTACGGCAGCACACCACACAGCCAAACATTCTAGCTATTGCGGATTCCATTGTAAGGCATACTGATGCCTCCCTTACTAGGCTAAATAGGGAAAAGATCACAGTGAGTTGTTTTCTGCAGCCAGGATCTGCCAGATCATGCATGTACTTAGGTCTTTAAAAAACAAGTACCAATATGAAATGGTCATAGTCCGCTTGGGCATAAACAACCTAAGATATACCTCACTGGTCTATAAGAAGAGAGACTTGATGTTGCTCTTTGAATATATGTTCCAGACATGTATGAATCTAGCCTTGAGTAGCATCCTACTGTCACCAATGATGATGCGACAACACCAGCAAAAAATTATTGACTTCGACAATTGGTTTTGTTTCTGGTGTCACCACAACAGGATCTAATATCTGTCAGCCTGGAGAGACATAATCGTCAAACCATGATGCTTTGCCAGAAGTGGTTTGCAGCTGTCACCACTTGGCTTATGGATACTATCCCCATAGTGACTTTTTTAGGTCATGCCAAGTTGTTAAACCCTCCAACTTAATAAAAAGCACACATGACTACCTAAAGGTACCGCTGCTTAATGCTAGGAGTTTAAATAACAGAATGCACTCGCTGGAAGCACTCCTCACTTTGGAGAATGCAGACATATGTGCAGTCCTGGAAACATGGTTCAGAACCATGGAAAGCACCCTGGATATCAAAGGCTACAATGCCTTTCATCCATTTAAATTCCCCTCAGCTCAGGATAAAACAAAAGGAGGAAGTATTTCAGTGTTCATAAAGGACAACTACTCTGCTAGACTGGTCCAACAACATGCCTTGCTTGAGCTGCTCTATGCCCAGTTAACCATAGGTACAACCATATATCATATCTTTGCTAGCTACAGATCCCCTAACAGTAGTCTGGAAAACCACACCACCAACTTAACCTACAGGAATCTCTTAACATTCCCCTTAACACCATACTTATCGGTGACTTCAACTACCACTTCATAAACTGGTTGACTTATATAACCCATAATTCACTTGCTTAGAGGTTTTTTGACTTTGTCAATGCACACATCCTGGAGCAACTAGTTTGCTCCCCAACTAGAATTACAAATATCCTAGACCTAGTACTCATTTATTATTTTATTTATTTATTTTACATTTGTTGACCGGGCTAGTCTAACTGGATACATGTCCATTTTCATTAGAGGCCCGGGGAGAAAAGCTCCAAGCATCTGCAGTGAATAAACAATACAATATATAGTAATAGTCAAGTGGATTACAATACATTAGCTACATAGCACATTAGCTAGATAGGTCAGAACAAATGTTTACAGAGTAAATTAGTAGGTTTAAGCTAAGATTAAATACAGAGAACCAAAAACATGAAGTGTTTTTTTTTTTTTTTTTTGTACTACAGATAGGTGAGATAAAACAGAAGAGTAGAAAAGTATAGAGAGAGCAGGAGGTGAAAGAGATATCAGTCTGGGTTGGAGCAGGGACATAGCCAGCGAGTTGTAAGATATTCTTTCAGATGCTTTTTAAACAGAATAGTGGAAGCAAGGGAGGAAAGCTCAGTAGGAAGCTGGTTCCATATTTTCCCTACTGTGTTGGTGAAAAGTGAGTCTCCTGCTTTGTTATTTGATTAATAGTGGAAACTAGAAGCTTATTGGATGAGCGTAGCATAGCAAGATTTTTGTAGGGTGAAATCAGGTTAGTGAGGATAGGGGTATTTTTAGGGAGGTAAAGGATTTTTTGGGTGATAACAATTTGTTGATAAAGTAGTTGGTTCTGCAGTTCTAGCCATCCCAGTTGTTTTAGGTTAAGACAGTGGTGAGTTCTAAAGGTGGTGCCAGTGGAAAATCTGGCTATGTTATTGTAACTGGTGGAAAGTTTGGTGAGATTGTTTTTTGATAGATTGGTATATATTGCCGAAGCATAGAACAGGGTAGACATAAGGTGGGTCTGGGCAATAGTTTTTCTGGCTGAAGGGGAAAGAAAAGGTTTGATTCTGTAAAGAGTGCCTAGTTTTTTGTTGACTGATTTTAAAGTAGAGTTAATGTGATAATCAAAGGTAAGGTTATTATCAATTGTTACTCCTAGAAGATGGGTTGAAGTATCTGGGGCTATGTTGGTTGCATTGTTGGAGGTTAATGTGAAGTGCAGTTGATGTGATTTATGAGTTGGAGCAAAGAGTAATAACTTTGTTTTTTTGGGGTTCAGGAGGAGGCAGTGTTGCATGAACCAATTTTTAACACTGCTAAATACTGTTTGGGTGAGAGACTGCAGAGAGGTTATGGACTTAGCTGAACAAATTAAAGTGGAGTCATCTGCATATTGTATGCAGGTGGCCTGAGAATATTGAGTATGTGGGTCATTGATAAACAATGAGAAGAGTAGAGGTCCTAAAATAGAGCCTTGGGGTACTCCAGTGTTCACAGGAAGGGATTTTGAAAGATTATTATCCCACAATACTGCTTGTTGTCTGTTTTCCAGATAGGATTTAAACCAATTTAATGCTTGTGGGTCAAGAGTTTGGGCTTTTAGAATGTCTATAAGGATATTATGGTTGACCATATCAAAGGCTTTTGAAAGGTCAATAAATAATGCAGAGGAAAAAGTGTTATTGTTACGATTTTTGTTTATGGAGAGAGAAAAGGACAGAAGGGCAGTTGTTGTGCTATGGAAAGGCCTAAAGCCATGTTGGCAGTTGGCAAGTAGATTATTTTGGAGAAGGTGGTTAAGCAGTTGTCTGTGTATGCATTTTTCCATTATCTTAGCAATTGGAGACAGTAAGGCGATAGGCCGAAAGTTGGAGAGTTCAGTAGATGACCCACCCTTATGTAGAGGGATGATATGGGATACTTTACAAATGGAGGGGATTTTGCTTTCTAAAATTGTTCTATTTATAAGGATGGAGATGGGATAGGCAATAGCTTTTGCTGCTATTTGCAGGTATTCAGCTGGAAGACAGTCAGTAGAAGGGGTGCATGGTTTTAGTTTTTGAAGGAATTTGCAAATGAGTGATATAGGTATTGGTTGTATTTGAAAGGTAGGAGATGGAGTCTTTGTGGTATTTAATGGGGATGTGGTAGTAGGTGGTAAAGTATTGGCTAGGGTTTGAATGGCTTCAGTAAAGTAGTTATTAAAGGCATCAGGAATTTGGTTGAAGTTATTTTGGTTGAAACCTGTTGGGGCAGGAGTTTTAGAGTGCCCTGGCTGAAGAAGTTTGTTTATGCCAGACCAGAATTTTTGTGGCTTTTGCTGATGAGTTTGTTGGAGGTGAAGGTAATAGTGTTTTTGTCTCTGAGAATATCTTTCTTGGTTGCATTTCTTACCTGTTTATAGTAAAGGTGATCTGATGGACATTTAGAGACTCTCCATTTGGCCCAAATTTTATTTCTGAATAGGATCTTTTGCCTAGTTTCTTTAGTGAGCCAGGGGGCAATTTTGGTCCTTATTCGGGAAGAATGATAGGGGGCGTGGTAATCTAGGATCTGAAGGAATCTAGTGTTAAAGTAGGTCACTGCATCATCAAGTGGAAGATGAGACATAGGTGACCAGTCACATGCTTTCAGTTCATTTTGGAAGCTCTCTTGGTTAAAAGATTTTTTGGAACGTGAGGTTTTAAAATTATTAGTAGTAGGGCTATGGATTCTTTGTTTAATAATATAGGTTAGCATGTGGTCACTAATATCGTCAGGAAGGGTTCCTGGTTTATAAGTATCACGGTGGCTGTTTATAAGTATCCAGTCTAGAGTGGAACACTGGATCATGAACATTGGATGCTGGTTCCTCCCGTGCATTAACTCCACCCTGGTAACATCTGACCAAAAAATGATCTCCTTTAGTATTAAAACTAACCTAGAATCCCCATCAAACTCCCAACCCGTTAAGAACTTTAAAACCAATTACCTGAAACTAAGTGACATCTTATTAAACTTCCAAGCCCCTCCAAACCTGGATGACACTGATGTCTACTCTGAGCTGTACAGATAAGCACTGTACAAATCACATTCATAGCACCATAGAGGCGGCAGTACTTGTCTAAGTCAAACCTATGATTACTGGCAAAAATAAACAACCCTTGTGGACCCCTGGCATGAATAAGCTATTCAACAAATGGAAAAAAAATATTCTCCAAAGCCAAGGAGGAACAGACAAAAAATTGCAAAAGGACACTCACCAGTCTAAGCAAACAAATTACAGAGCTGGTCATATCTGCCAAAGATAACTATGAGGCACAGATAGCCTCCCAGGTGAAAGATAGCCATAAGTTTTTTTTAATAATGTTTTTAACCTCAGGGGAAACACTTAGCAATGTGCCAAGGTCATCATGCAATGCAACATCCAGCCTGAAATTATAGCAAACCTGCGGGCTGACAAGTTCAGTTCAAACCCCCCATCACCTCCTACTACACCCAAAGAAATGCCTGCAACCAGTTATTATGAGAGAACAGGTCCTTACTGTACTTGTTAAAGCCAAAAACACAGCCTCCGTAGGTTCCTAACAGCATTCCAGGATGCTTCTTAAATAGCTTAAAACAGAATCTATCAGGGCCACTAGAAACCCTCTTTAACCACAGCTTCTGCACGGGCTTTGTCCCTGAGGAATGAAGGACTGCAACAGTCATCCCTCTGCACTGAGGGGGGGGCATCAACTGACCCAGGGAACTACCGACCCATAAATTTGACCACTCCTACCTGCAAGGCCATGGAGAGAATTATCATGGACTTGATCAACAACATGAGAACTCTCCAAACACTGGACCAGACCCAATTTGGCTTTGTCAAAGGGAAGTCTTGCCTGCTTAATCTGGTGGACTTATTCAAGAAAGTCACCAAGGTCATGGATAAGGGTAAAAGAGGACACACCGCTTATATAGACCTGGTCAGGGCTTTCAACATAATCCTCCACTCAGGTATCATAAATAAACGTATTGAGTTAGGCATAACATTTATGAAATTAATCTTAGAAACAGTTAAGAAATACATTTAAAATTCCATTAATTTTAAAATGAAAATTATTGCTGCTTTCCCATGGCATACACAATTAGATTTGTGAAAACTCAGAACAATGTTGAAATGATTGTACTAAAAAGGGATGGGTTAGTATTATGGTCTGACTGCTTTGCAAAAGGGAAAGCTAAGTCACCAGAATGCTTACTGAAAGATTATAAGCTGGATGAATCTGTTAGTCAGATAATACTATCTATTCAAAAGAAATCAGAGGAATTTGTAGGTAATATGGATGAAGAAGAACAAAACACTATTCCCCCACTATATTAGTATATAAGAGCTGTCACTAAAGGTACATTGACTTACAAAGGAAATGTGTCCAAGTTATATAAGTTAATTATAAATAATAGCTTTGATGCAAAATTTTGGAATTTTTTAGATAGCAGTGGATTGAGTGACTCATCTGATAATAAGAATAAAGCTTTATTTGGCAAGTAATAAAGCAGTTGCACCTGATTGTGCCCAGATCTCATTTGAGAAGGAAGGTTCCCATGATATGTTCAATATCCAAAAGGATAATATCTGAAAACATATTGTCAAAAGATTAACAAGAAAAGGCAAGAAGGGAATCAGACCTTATCTGACAATTTCTGAGAAAAATTCCTCTAGATATTCCAGGAGGGAGATGGCTGGGAGGGACGCAAGACTAAAGGCGAGATACTGGACAACAAACATGGAACATTATGATGAGTACATAGTTTCTTTATGTTATGTTGTCCCATCTTGCCTTCAGTCTTGCTGTTTGGGACAGAGTCCCCAGCACCTTTTTCTTGGGTGGCTCAAGGGAATAAACTCCTCAGGACAGTGGAACTAAAGGAAGCCCTGTTCTGAGAGGCCACATCTACTTTGTAATGAGTAATAAAGGTATGAGGGTTAACCCATGTAGCAGTAGCATAAACTGACTCCAGTGGAAGTCTGGATTGAAAGGCAATGGAGGTAGATACTGCTCTACTTGAATGCCCTCTGATTTTGCCTGGCGGTTCCTTATTGCGGAAATCATAGACATATGTGATGGTTTCAGTAAGCCATTTGGACAAAGTAACTTTTGAGACTGCCAAACCTTTTTTATTTTCTGAGTAGGAGACAAACAATTGGTCTGACTTCCTAAATTCTTTGGTCCTGTGCAAGTAAAAAACGTAACTGTCTCTGCACATCCAGTTGATGGAAATTATACTCTACCTTGTTGCCATAGTTTGGAAAAACACTGGTAATTCTATACTCTGGTTTAAATTGGCTTGAGAACAAACTTTCAGTAAGAGGGAAGGATTTGTTCTGAGGGAAACTCAATCTTTATGGAAGATCAAATATGGTGGACAGATAGATAAGGCTTGCAACTCTGATATTCTCCTGGCTGAAGTAATTGCTAAGCCCAAACGAACTCCGCATGTAAGGCAGGTGCAAATGGCCAAAAAGCAAAATCCAAATCCAAAAAAAGAGGCTAGCACCAAGAGGGATACCTGAGTTTATTATAGAATAGTGTAAAAATCAGTAGCAGGTAAACAGCAGTTACCAGCAGGGGCTGCAGCTGAGCCAAAACTGCCGATTTTATACCTGATATAACTCAGTGCAGCCTAACTCTAATTTGACCCCAATGCTGTCAGGAACAGTGTTTTCCAAGATAAAAATTTTAATGAACAAGATGATGCTGGTTTGAAAGGAGGCAGAATCAAAGATGATAACACTAGTTTGAGGTCCCAAGGAGGAGGAGGTTCTCTGAAGGGTCTTAACAGAAAGGTACATTTTAGGAAGGCTTTGCATAGTCTTTGAGATATTAGACTAGATCCTGATTCTCCCACATGATAATTAGAAATAGCAGGTAACTGAACTCGGACAGTGGCTGCCACTGCCCCTTGATTAAAGGTTTTTGTTAGAAATTCCAGGATTAGAGGTACACGTGCTGTAAAAGGATCTATATGTCTTTTGTCAGCCCAACAAGAGAACCTCTTCCATTTGCTTGCATAGAGATTCCTGGTCATCTGCTTGTGCGAAGAGACTAGAATGTGATGAACTGCAGGGGACAATTCTGGAAGCCTGGCTAAGAGTGGAAGTGGAACAGCCAAGCTGTCAGTTTGAGGGTGTGCAGTGCAGGATGGAGTTTTCCTGACTGAAGCGTAAGAAGATCTGGCACTGGGTCCAGGATCCATGGGTCCTCCTAAAGGTAGGGCCAAAGGAAGGGGAACCAAATCTGATGAGGCCAGTATGGGGCAATGAGAATTAACCTGCGACCCAACAACTTTGCTTTCTGTATGACCTTTGGAATCAAGGGAAATGGGATATAGGCATAAAGAAGACCCAGGGACCAATCATGAACTAGTGCATCCCTTGGTGACTCTCCTGGAGGGGAAATTAGGGCAAAGTAGTTGCTGCATTTGGAATTGAAGGGAGTGGCAAAAAGCAAGCAAGGCTGGCCCCATTTGTGAAAAATTTGATTAGCAACTTCCTGATTGAGGGACCACTCATGAAGCATGAGAATTGCTCTGCTTAGCCTGTCTGCTATAACGTTGGATTTCCCTGGGATATGCATTGCTGTCAGAAAGCTTTGAGATGATATCACCCATTGCCATACTCTCTGGGCCTCTTGACAGAGAGGGTAGGATCTGGTTCCTCCATGCTTGTTGATGTACCATATCACCGACATATTGTCTGTCTGAATTGCAATAGTCCCCGTGGGAAGAAAGTCCTGAAGTGCTT
This sequence comes from Protopterus annectens, assembly GCF_019279795.1. Lineage (NCBI taxonomy): Eukaryota > Metazoa > Chordata > Ceratodontiformes > Protopteridae > Protopterus > Protopterus annectens. Next base: position 1,178,193,351 of record NC_056741.1, on the reverse strand, counting down.
GCAACACTAGAAACATGGCCCTCATCTCTATGACATTGATATGCAAATGTTACTCATGATCTTTCCAAACTCCTTGGACCGTCTGTCCCAGATAATGCTCCCCACCCTATCTGGGACACATCCGTGGTTACAGTAGCAATAGGTTGAGGAAGTACAAATGGTCTGCCCATTGTTACCTGAGTGGACTGAACCCACCAAAGTAAGTCCTTCTTGCAAGAATGAGTTATGAAAATTTCGTGAGACATGGGTAACTCCTGCATGGACCATTGGGCAAAGAGTAGCCACTGCAGTATTCTCATGTGAAGTCATGCCATAGGAAGTAGGGTTATTGTCACTGCCATAGAGCCTAGGACTTTCAGCACAAATCTTGCCTGTACTCTGGTCTTGTTGAGTAAAATAATCACTTGACTGCGTAGCGTCAGTATCCTTTCTTGAGGTAGCTTTGCCAACATGTCATTTGTATTTAAATCTGCACCAATGAATGTAATATGCTGTGATGGCAACAAGGCAGATTTTTCTGCATTTATAGTAATGCCTAGTTTTGAGAAGGGATGGATGGTGTAGTCTCTTGCTTTGATCAGTAGTTGCTTGGTGGTGGCAGTTAGGAGCCAGTCATCTAAGTATGGAAACACCTGGAATCCTTGGCGTCTCAGATGAGCTGTGACTACTGCCATGCATTTGGTAAACACCCTGGGGGCTGTGGTGAGTCCAAAGGGCAGAGCTCTGAACTGGTAATGACTGGCTCCCAGCCGGAAGCATAGAAGTCTTCTTGAGCACCTGTCCATCTTTATGTGGTAGTACGCGTCCTGAAGATCTAATGAGCACATCCAATTGTCTTTCCCAGGAACGGGAGTATAGACTGCAGTGTTATCATCTGGAACTTTGACTTTTTCACCGACTTGTTTAGTCTGCTGAGATCCAATATGGGTCTCCAGTCCTCTGTCTTTTTTGGAACTAAAAAGAACCTTGAGTAAATTCCAGATCCTAGTTGGTCTGTGAGGACTTCTTGGATGACTCTTTTTTTTCTATCAACTTTTGTATTTCTAGTGTTGCTTGATCCCTTTGACCGGATGGAATGTCTGGGATAGACTTTGGTGGCTGAGGTGTACATTGGAAGGGAAGGTTGTATTCTCTGGATATAATGGACTGTACCCATTTGTCTTGAGTCAAATTCAGCCAGGCTTCTGGGTACAGTGATATTCTCCCCCCGACTGCCTCCAGAGGTGGACAGACGGGCCTCCTTTCAGGAGTGCTGGAAGGGCCTACCAGAGAAAGTATCTCTGTCACCCTGGTTTTGCAGACCCCCTCTGCTGCGTGGATGGCATCTTCTGTTGTTTCTCCTTCTGCCCCTGGGGGAAGGATCACCACGAGTGTCAGATAAGGCTCTTTTGGATTTATGGAGCCACATTTTTCCACCCTTTTGACCTTTAAGATAAGGTCTGGTAGGGGTGGAAAAACAGACTCCAATGGCAGACAGAGTCTTACCATCTTGTTGGCTCCTGGGGAGAGTTTCTTTTACTTTAGGCCCGAACAATGACGAGCCATCAAAGGGAGTGTCGATAAAGGAAGAACGGAAGGGTTCTGCAAACTCACAAAGGTGCATCCAGGAATGTCTACGAAGAGCTATTCCTGTGCCTGCTGCCCTGCTTGTTCCATCAGCTGCATAAGATATGAGCCGTATGGAGGGGTTAGATATGGAGGTTAAGGTTGCATCATAGGAGTTAACTTTATCAGATACGTTCTGGGCTGTAGCACCTTGCAGAGTATCTCCTAGCTCTTTTAGGAGATCCCTCTGAAGTCGCATGAAATGCAGCAAATAATTCAGCAACTGTAAAGTAAAGGCTGCTGAGGTGAACATACACTTCCTGTATCTGTCCATCGTATGAGAATCCTTGTTCGGTGGATGAACAGATACAGAAGTTTCAGCTCACTCCTTTTTTGTGGCTGCTGCCACCACCATTGCATCTACAGGAACCCCTTTAGTTAAATACTGCCTATCTTCCGGAGCCATAATGAACTTATTAGGCCTCCGTGGAATGGGGTCCACTGAGTCCAGAGAGTCCCACATATTCTGGATCAGCAAACCAGGAGAGGGTCGAAAGGTGGAGACACCCAAGAGGTGGAGGGGTGGCAGCCAAATGCCTCCAGGCATACCGGCTCATCTTCAGAAGGGGAAAGGGACTTCCAGCCAACCCCTCTATTTATGGATCTCCAGGATGTCTGGAAAAGAGACATCATCAGAGTGTGACCTTGGGGACCCTTCTGAATCCTCTAAGTCGGTATCAGAAGTGACAGACTCAGGGGAGTCTATGTGCTTCCTCGTACACTGTCTCTTCCGAGGGATCTCCTTGTGGCGATATTCCAGGGAGGTATCGGAAGAGGAGGATCCACCCATTGTGGCTTCCTGGGACACTGGCTCTCTACTCTGTGGGTGATGGAGAGGTAATGAAGAGGTGGACACCGGTCCCTTAGGGGGAAGAGAGACTGGAGCCAAAGGTGGAGTAGACTCAGTTGAGAGCACACTCTGCATCACCTTGAATGCACTGCAGTCCTGGGCTGAAAGAGACTCCGATCCTGAGAGGCCGGAAGATCTCCTCGGCACTGAGGAGGGTGGCTCCAAGGCAGATGTGGGAGCCAAACTATCTTGAGCCAATGCACCGAGTGGGAGAGCTGGCTGCAACAAGGGTGTGACCCGACTCTTTCCCCTGAAACTGACCAGGGAGTGTCGGGCCCCATGTCCCTCAATGGACAAAAGCATTGAGGAAACAGGAGCAGACGTCAGATCAGAGATATCAGTAGTGATTACTGGCTCCAGTGGATCCAGCACAATGACTTCCATACTCTCTGGGTCCAAACTCATTCGAGTTGGAGGAGGAATAGGTATAGTGAAAGGTACTGTTGTTGGCTCCAAGATCCGATGGGCTGGGCTCGAGAGAATTTTAGCTAGGGCCCAGATCCGAAGCATCCTCTTCACTACCCACTCCACCTCCTCATCCGATAACCTGGAGGATCTAGAGGAATGACTGGAAGACTTGTAGCTACCTGCCACCAACTGTAATAAAGGAGAAACCAGCACTGAGCGAACAGGCTCCAAGGATGGTGACCGGCTCCTCTTTCAGCTCCACAATGGCTATGATGAGACAGACAGAGCCGAGGGAGAACCATGTTTTTCAGCTCCAATAACTCTCGGAGCTGAAAATGCATCATACTTGATGCTGCTTTTTGGCTCAGACACTAGAATCGATGAAGCAGACTTTGGAGTCTTGTCTGATTTTTTGGTCTGATTTCCTTCACCCACTTTTAATAAGCCCCTCAATATAAGCTTATTCCTCCTCTCCTGCAAGACCCTGGCACTAAAACTATGACAAATGGAGCAGGAGTCTTGAAGATGGAGTGGACCCAGACAGTACACACAACTAGTGTGTCCATCAGTAATGGACATCTTCTGAGTGCAGGAATCACACTTTTTGAATCCTGACTTGTGCTCCTTAGCTGGTTCCTTAGACATGCTAGCTATAAGGAAAACATATCTCAATAAAAATTAGAACAAAAAAACTATAACTGTTATAAAAAGAGAAACAGCAAAGAAGCAAGTATCTAAAATAAGGTACTATTTTTTTTAAAAGAAGAAAAGAGGGGAGGAGAAGTCTCTAAGTTAAAGGACTATCTCCTCCACTGGAGGAGATGCCTCTAACTTAAACGGAGTACTCCTAAAAGGCTTATAAGGAAGAAAAAGGGCAAGAATCCTCTAATTTAAACAGATTCTTGTGGAGAAAACAAGGCCCAAAGAAAAAGATAGCCGCAAAAGTAAACTCACAAGGTTAGAAAAACTAAAAATAGCACAAGGCTATTACGATAGCACTAATAAGTAAAAACAGCTAACTATTAGACAGAAAAAGTTATAAAATATATAAAATATTAAATCTTTCAAGCCTGAGCCAGTGAAGACAATCCTGAAGCTTCAAGCAGCAAACGAGATCTGGGGAATAGCCGCTAAGCACTATGGGATAGTATTCAGCCTCGAGCCAGTAGAAGCTCTCGAGCTTTAGTTGGCTCCGAACCCAAACAGCAAGACTGAAGGTGAGATGGGATAACATAACATTGGAAGTTTCACAAACATCTCATGGTTTCTCTGGTGAGATTATACTAGAAACACTGGTTGCCGATGTCAGTATGTTGAAAGGAGAGCTTACGAAGTTAATAGAGTAATTTACACAGCCACATTCGAATTCCACAGCTCTTAGAGGATTATTTGGCATTCCATGACTATTTAGTCAACAGGGTGAAGTTTTTCATCATCCCAACAATGGGGGTGTATATTTGAGAATGAAACTGCCACAAATACAGTTCCAACTGACAATGGTGGTGATTGGATTTTTGTACCTCCAAATAATACTTGAGATACAGGAACTATTAAGAACCCTCAAGACCCAGGTACTGTTACTAATGATGCTTCCCCAATTAGGAGAGGGAATAGACTGGATTTATCAGAATGGTTGTCAGAGACACATTATTTTTCTAGTAGCAAGACACCTTCTCTGGATTCCTCCCATAATGACAATGTTCTTACTAATTTAGACAGTATGATAAAAGGTTTTGAAAAGAAGTTGCTTAAAGTAAAAAGTTTAAAGTTAGACAACAGTTGTTTGAAAGAATGTCTGAATTTAAAACTTGTACTGCAGAGGTTAAGAGTACACAAATTCCTAATGGAATTAGAGTTAATGATTGTTTTTTAATGACTTTGTGAAAATGTTTGACTAACATGACTTTGAATTGATGAAGCTGTTAATTAAGAGAAGCAAATTCATCATTACTCGATTACTAGATGATGGTAAAGTATTAAATGAATGGATTATTAATGATTTATTGTTGTCTTGAAGAAAAACGAGTTTTTAGATAAACTCATAAACAAGTGAAATCTATTATCTATAGAAAAAACAAAAAAAAATAATAAAGGGACAGTTTAAAATATAAACAAAGTCAGGCACATGTTTTAAAAGATTTTACTCTAGACATCATGAACAGACCACTTTTTACAACAAGCTGAATGATTATTCGGTTCACAACAATAATAACATTAATGATTTTGAGTGTTCTGTGACCCCAATAGAAAAAAGAGATGAATTTAATATTAATGACCCTTTAGAGTTCCCCCAGTTGCGATGTTCACAGACAACTGTGGAACAGAAGAACAGGCAGGACAATAAGAACTACCCATGGGGAGAGAGGCAACACACAGGGGTGAGACAGCCAAGAAACTGAAGAAGAAAGAAAGAACAGTGGAAACAACATACTAATTAGTGATGATGGAATTATTTACACACATAATGGTTTTAATATTTCAATTACAGTAATATTGCGATAAATAAACAACATTTTCCTTATTTGAGAAAGGTTTCTACTTTGTTCCTAGTCATCATTTTGATATTGTTGACACACTGTGTAAATTGAAACTTTTCACTCGGAAATTAAAATTTGCCATTCAATATGGTTGCAGCACCACTAGTTATGACATTAACCAATACAAGAAGAGGAGTATTTATACAACTAGACCCCATCCTATGGTTCAAAATGTCTGAAAAGGCATGTGAGCAAGACATTTACAAAATTAGCAAAAGTAGAATTACACATAGTGGGAAGTTAAACTTAACTAAACAGGACAGGGTTTTATTAGTTTAATGAATGATAGGATTATAAGGGTGATGAAACCTGACAAGAGGGGAGTGGTCATTACATATGACATTACTGACTATGTAGGTAAGATGTTCAACATATTACAAGATGAGTCTATTTATGAAATCAGTTCTGTTAATCAGGTGAATATAGCATATAGAAAGATTGACATATTTCTTAATGATGCAGTTTCACAGGGTATTTTAACAAATGACCTATACAATTTTTTAAGTTTGGCCTCTCCTAGAATCCCCACAATTGTTGGAATACCTAAGGTACACAAAAATGTTTTAGATCCACCTTTTAGGCTGACTGTAGCAGACCATGGTTTTAAAACCTACCCACTGGCTATTTATATTGATAGATATTTGAAGCCTATTTTTTCTACATATTCAAATATTTTAAAAGACTCGGGGCTTTTTAGGTCACTTGAAATATGAATTGTGATGTGATAATCTTATTTTTCTTACCATAGATGTAGTAGACTTGCTTAGTTGGAAGGACTAGATTTACTTTGAGAAAGCTTGGTGGACTGCAACTTTCTCTCAAATTCTGAAGTGAATTGGATTACTGATTTAATGGAACTGGTTGTGGACAATAACTTTATTTTGAGGGTGAGTTATACAGGTGGATCAAAGGTGTAGCTATGGGTGCAGCGTGTGCCCCCATATATGCTAATTTAGTACTAAAGACTTGGGAATCAAATCATGTTTTTTTCTAGGGAACTTTTCAAATATTGTAAAATATATTTAAGATTTTTAGATGATATTTTTATTTTATGGGATGGTCCCTTTGAGAAAATAAGTGATTTTATAAACTGTTTAGAGATGTCCATGCCCTTTTTAAAGTTCACATACCAATTTAACAATAAGGTGATTAATTATTTGGACACCACCATTAGTTTGGATAATAATGAGTTTATATCTTATATATATATATATATATATATATATATATATATATATATATATATATAGAGAGAGAGAGAGAGAGGGAGAACCCACTTTCAGCAACACCTACCTACATTTTAACAGCTGTCACCCTTGTTCATGTAAAAAGTATACTTAAAGGGCAATTTATTAGGGTAGCAAGAATGATTTCTAAAAGGGCTATACTGTCCACTGAGATGGACAAATTATGTAACATGTTTACTTCTAGAGGCTACTTGAAAAAAATAGTGGAAAATATTTCCACAGAAATTATTAAAGATTGGGGTATTACATACAAACCCCTACTAGGTGAAGGATTATTTAAAGGTAATGCCCAAGAGAAAAGTACTGAAAATGAAAGTAAAGGATTTATGAGATCCATGGTTATAAAATATTCCAGTAACACAGGCAAAATTAGGATTGTGAATAATAACTGGAATATTTTCAAAGTGAATGCATCACTATTTTCTATTGTAGGAACACAACCTTACTTTGTCTACAAGACAGCTGATAATATTAAAGGACTTTTAGAAAAGAACAAAAATAATTCTAGCTTTTCATTTTAATACCAATAAAATATGTCAAAATGTGGTAGGTTCAACTATTGCACTGATATCTTATTAGGTAACAAGATATATTTAGATTTAGACAACAAAACTAATGTTAAACTGAAATGTGGAACATGTGTATCCACGAGAGTTGTATACATCACCAAATGTTGTGTTTGTCCAGCATTCTATATTGGTAACACAGAGAGAAAATTAAATAGTAGAATATATGAGCAAAAATATGACATAAAAAATCAGAATATAAATAATGCTTTATTCAAACATTCTATTGCATGTTCTGGTTTTATTGGTTTTAAATTTGCTGTTTTGGACACAATCCAAAATAATCAGAGAAAAGAAGAGACAGACTTGGCAAGACTGAGAAAAGATGAGAAGGAATCATGAAAGACTAGGGAAAAGTAGATGCTTTAAATAGATATTTAAATGTCATCTTCTCAAAAAAGACAGGTAAAGAGGTAATTCTATGATAGAGGCATTCCATAGCTGGGTGAGCAGTAAGCTTACATCAGGATAGAAGGAGGTATATAAGGAAATGGCTGCCAAAGATTCTAACAGGTTGTTTCTCAGGAATGTCATGAATCTAACAAGTACACTGGGAGATAAGCTTTACTATAACTATTGGCAAGTGTAGTTTTGGTTACATCAGTGAGGATGTTTTTGGCTTTGTAAAGAATCCTAGTTTTTGATGTGTTTTTTATGCAATTTTGTATATGCAGGTTGAATATTAGATTATCATCTCTAATAATTTGCTATGAGAAGTGGCTTCAATGGTTGTATTATCAACAAAGAGGGCTTTAATTTTTTTTCATGAGAGAGGGATTAAGGGAAAAAGTTAGCAGTTAGTAGATTTTTTTTTTAGGGTCAAGCATGAGTTGCGAGTTACAAAGACATACTTCAGTGGCTGTTAAAGCTTCCAGAGTAATGTTTTTGAGGTGAGGTGTGCAAATGGGTGTGAAGTCATCTGTGTACAGTATTAGGGAGGCCTGTTGAGTGGATGTGTGGAGGGTGTTGGCGAGAATGTTAAACAGGAGGGGACCACTGATAGAGCTTTGTGGTACACCAGTGCAGGCTGGAATGAATGGAGAGAGGGTGGGAGTGCCATTTTACTGACTGATACATACTGAACAGGTAGCTTTTTAACCACAGAAGAGCGGGCTGAGGGAGACCTAATGAAGACATTTGAAGTAGAATTTTGTTGTGACCAACTGTGTCAAAGGCTTTAGACAAATCTAGAAATAAGGTGGAGACCAATTTGCCATTATCTTTAGCTTTATTGGCAGTCTCTATATAGGTCTGAAATGCAGTGTTAGTACTATGGAAGGATGGAAGCCATGTTGTGTGGGGATAGGAGTTCTTCCTGCAGGAGATAGTTTAACAATTGTTTTTGAATATGTTTCAACTATTTTGAAGGGGGAGGGGATACGATTGCTATCGGCCTAAAGTTAGTAATGTGAATTTCCTCTTTTGTGCAAAGGGATAATGTGTGACTTTTTCCAGAGAGAGTGGCCATGTGATTCCTGGCTTGACCTATTAATAAGGACTGAGTAAGGATAGGAGATGCTTTTGGTTGCTATTTTAAGGTACTCGCTTGGAACACCATCAGCTGAAATAGAGCATGGTTCAAATTTGTTTTAGGGCATTTTTACACAGGATGTGGACACAAGTTTGAAGATGAAAGTGGATGTGGTGACATGTAGCTGTTGGGCAGGGTTAGGATTAGATGTTGGGGAATCCTTGGTTAGAGATGCTGCACTAGATATGAAATAAGAGTTGAACTGTATTATGGTTTTGAAAGGTGAGTTATTGGGAGAGGGGTTAGGGATGAATTTTTAGTCAGGATGCAAGATTTCTTTAACGGCTGTCCAGGATTTTTTAGGGTAGTATTTACTATTATTTTGTAAGTTATAGTATTTTGTCTTCATTTATTCACTTTTTAGTATGATTGTGAAGCATTCTGAAGTTTTCAGGATATTATGGTGGTTTATATTTTTGCAATTCTTTCCATGTTTTTTTTTCTGTCTTGCATTAGCATTCTACTGTTATGGGACAGCCAAATATTAAGGACCAGCAACCATGGATGTGCACATTCCTGTATATCTGCGACCAGCTTGGTGGACATGAGCATCCTGAGGGAATGTAGCAGCTGCATCATATTTACTTACAACCACTTAATTCTGGAACAGATGAATACAGTACAAGAGAGATGTAATTACACAATGTCACTGGAGGGAAGACTCTCACATAGACACAAAAAATGTCAAACAGGTTGTTATTGATACACACATAACACTCACAATACTAAATAAGGACCAGACACATAAACCCACATATGTGGAGGTAATCACATTAGACTTACTCAAACCTCGAAGGCCTTCCAGATACTCTCATCTGTAGCTTCACGTGCACACAAACAAGACAAACCCACCACAACACATAAAACTACTCCACATAGTGTCTCAACTACTGAGCCCATAAGCCGTAACACCACACAACCCAATACATTGGTCATAGGAAACTGCATTGTGAGACACATTGATGTCCCTCTCCCCAGAGTGAGAAAGGAGAAGGTCACAGCTAGTTGTCTGTCATGGGCCAGGATTCTCCAGATTATACAAACACTCAGGTCACTAAACCACAAGCTCCAGTATGACTCATAGTCCATGTGGGAGTAAATTACATGATACATACCTTTATGGACTATACAGAGAGAGAGAGACATGACTGAGTTCTCAGAAATGTGTCACAGGCTGGTATAAGCTTAGCACTGAGCAGCATACTACCTTCTCCAAGGATGATGCCACATTGCCATCAGAAAAATGACTGACTTTAATAATTAGCTTAGCTACTGGTGTCACTCCAAGGGGGTCCAATATTTGTCAGCATGGAAGAACGTGATTGATAGGCCACCCTGCTTTGCCAGGGATGGTCTGCACCTGTCGCCCCTAGGCTTTTGGATATTGGCTAAATCATTATCCACCCCTATACTGCCATTTTTAGGCAATGCTAAACAGATAAAACTTCCAACATTGGAAAATCTTCTCATGATAAGCTAAAGGTATTATTGCTCAGTTCCTGGAGTTTCAACAGAAAACTACACTCCCAGGAAGCATGCCTCACCCTGGAGAATGCTGAAACATGGTTCAAAGCCACAAAGAGCACCCAGGCAGTGCAAGGTTATAATGCCTTCAATACATTCAGATAACCCACTGCACATAAAATGACAAAAGATGGAGGTGTATTAATCTGAATGGTCAAACAATATGACACACTTGAGCTACTCCATGTCCAACCAACCACAGATAGAATCCCTTACAATATCCTTGCTAGCTACTGGTCCCCCACTATGACCCAGGAAACACAATACCTCATACCTGAATGTATTATAATATCTTAACATTCAGCCCAACACCACAGTCTTGGGTGATTTCAACTACCCCTCATTTAACTGGGAAGCTTACATGACTACTAACATGGAGGTTTAAATATTTCTAGACTTTGTCAATGCAAATGCCCTGTAACAGCTGTCTGCAGTCCCACTAGGGATACAAATATCCTAACCCTGGTACTCACAATCATGGGAGAGCATTGCACCCCCAAAGTGTAATGTTCTCACTGGTTAGGTTGGATCACAAAGCAATCTCCACTGAAATAAATGTAAAGCTAGAACCCCCATCTAACCCCAAAACCTTTAAGAACTTTTCTATCTCCTATTAAGTGATGGCATAGCTAATTTCCAAGCTCCCCCAAATCCAGAAAACATAAAGGCCTATGTGGAGGTGTACACAAAAGCACTGTACAACCATATAGACACAGCTGCAAAGAAATGGCAGCACCAGACCAAAATAAACCTACCTCAAACTACAAAAACAAGCCACCCTGGTGGATCCCTGGTATAAATAGGTTGTACAACAAAAGTAAGAATGAAAATCCTGTCCAGAAGTAGGAGGACATGCACAACAGGGTGAAAACCCTCTCATTAGTTTAAACAAGCAAATCAGGTGAGTAATCAAGTCTTCAAAAGCAAACTTTGAGGCAAAAATAGCCTCCCAAGCAAAGGATAACCATAATGAATTTTTCAGTTATGTCTGCAATCTTAAGGGCAACACCCAACAATGTGCAGAATTAGTTGTAGACAGCACAGCTTAGCCAGAAGATATAGCAAATCTGCTGGTCGACAAATTCAGCTTGAATTTCACCCATTGCCTCTGGTTAAGCCCCAGGAAATACCCTCTACTATTCTTCTACCAGTTATCACAAAATAATATGTCATCACTGCACTCTGTAAAGCTAAAATCACAGCCTCGATGGGTCCCAACAATACCCAGGATGCCTCTTAGATAGCTTGAAACACAACCTATCAGGCCCACTAGGATGTCTATTTAAACACAGCCTTCAGACAGGCTTTGTCCATGGGGAGTAGAGGACAGCAGTGGTCATCCCTCTGCATAAAGGGGAGCATCAACAGACCCAGGGAATTTCAGAACCACAAGTCTGACTTATCTCATTCACAAGGCCATGGAAAGAATAATCATGGACCTGATAAACAATGACATAGAAAATCTGCAAACATTGGACCCAACCCAGTTCAGATTCATCAACTGCAGGTCATGCCTGCTCAATCTGGTTGACTTCTTTGAGAAAGTCACCAAGGCTGTGGATAAGGGCAAAACAGTGCATATTGCCAACCTTGACCTGGCTATGGCATTTGACACAATTTCCCACTTGATTATTAGAGCTAAACTCACAAAATTGGACATAAATCCCTACACCATCAGATGTATGGCCAGCTGGCTCATGGACAGGGCAAGTTGTTAGAGTGGGAGAATCTGGATCCAGCAAGAGGCCACTTATTAGTGGTAAACCACAGGGCTCATGGTGGGACCTCCCCTGTTTGGAATATACTTCTCTGAAGCCAAGGATAATGTCAGTGGCCTTTGGCTGACCACGTTTGCTGATGACTGCAAGTTGGGGGCAATCACTGAATCCCCAATGATGTAGATATCCTTCAGAAAGGTCTTACTCAGACAAATAATTAGCACCAGAACCAGGGCCTAAAACTAAATGCAAAAATGCATAATTTTACCCTTTGGGAAGGTGAATACCCCTGCAAATTACAACATTAATAGAACATCCTAAGAGTGGACCTATTGGTGACAGATCTAGATACACAGGTAGACAATAACCTGAACGTTGACCACAATACATCCACAGTGGTGAGGAAGCCCTTTTATGTGGCACAGCTTATAAGTAAAGGCATGGCATCCAGATCCATGGACGTTACATTCCCATTATACCTCACCCTCATCTGACCAATAATTGAGTAAAATGCACTTTTTGGCATGTACAACTAGAGTGGCCTCAGATGTTCCTTACAAAAAAATACAGGGTGTAAACTACATGTCCTGTTCAGATAGCCTAAAAGCCCTATCCCTTTACTCTGTATCCTACCAACTATTAAGGGGTGGGCTATGCCTAACCTACAAGGCATTCTCAAATCCAGATCTGATGGAAATGTTACATCTTTAAGGGCTTCTCCAGGGCAAACCTACTTCATACTGCAGAAGACATAGGCAAAACTTTTAATTTCCCATAAATGGAACTGAATAAGAAGGTTGCTGCATTTTACTCAGACTTTTAACAGCACCTAAACAGATACATAGAAGAATAAACACCTGTCCACCTTAAATATAATGGTAAATTCAGGAATAAACATCTCTGGTAGAACTCCCATATTAATAAACTGTATAACAAAGAAGAAAAATATGAAAAAGCTGTAAGAAACCCTCATTATCTCTACCTCATGATTGCCCTGAAACATGCCAGCAAGTAACTTAAGAGCACTATTAGAAACCGTGAAGCTTAAGGGCACTACAGATAACAAGGAACTTACAAGCCTTTCTTTGGTTATGTCAGGAAATTAAGGAGTAATGCCCAAAAATACACTGAGCTCATTCATAAGGTTACACAATCTGATCAGAAGGCAAATAATGGCCAAGGTACCAGACTGGTAAAATAAAGTGTTGATACTGAGTAGTTTGAATTTTTTCCTTTTTGTTTTCTAAAATGTTGAGGTTTTATGTTCGCAAGGGTATAGCCAAAATATTAACAGAAAAAGTTAGTTCTAACTTTATCCCACATACCCACATTATTGCCCTACACTATCCCTAAAAAATATTTTCCCCTGACATACTCTGGAACAAGTATTAGATTCCCAATCAAATGCAAAAATATTTCCATGGTACCATACAACACACTGGGCTGCATTTTTATCAGTTACAAGAAGGCAGTATCCAAGCCTGTACTTAAACTGTTCAACCTCAGTCTGTTCATAGGGGTCATGCCTAATGCCTGTAGAACAGCCCTGTGACACTCTTACTCAAGGAATTCCACTCTACAGATCCAAATAATTATAGGCCCATCAGTGTCACCAGCTTTATATGCAGAGCCATAGTACATATCGTAGCAGAACTCACTTATGCAGACACAGGCAACTATACTAATCTAGGCTTGAATCAGTTTGGCTTTGTGAAGGGCAGGTCCAGTCTCTTAAACTTAGGGGGCTTCCTTGAAAAGGTTACAGAGGCTGCAGACAGTTGTCACTCACTGCCACTGCTTATCTTGACCTGGTCAAAGCTTCTGACCTTATTTCACATGTTGGTATTATTGGAAAGACAAAATTTTTTTTGAAACCCGCTGGGTTGTCCATTGGCTATCAAACATATACCCTCTCAGAATGTAAACCTTTAGCTACTGGCATACCAAAGAATCAGTGCTGGGCCCATTTCAGTTTGCCCCTGTTAGACCTGTTTAACCTGCCCTGAGGTGACTAATGTCTCACTTCTTGAGACAAGAAAGACTCTGGCCTATTTGCCTTCCTATTTCTTTACAAAATCAGTGACTCTATGAACACATGCACTTTGGACCTAAACTATATCAACAAATAAACAGGTCTCAATGGAGGGGTTGGTCCTTAATTCAACATAGTCATAACCAATGGAATATGTTACAACTACAAGGCAAACAAAGGTACTGTTATTGCTACTTTATGGCTAGTCTTGATGACTGAAAGGTTAGCCCTGTAGTATCCCACTGCATGTCCAAGGAAGGTGGAACCTAAGATAGGCACATCACCACAAAGCTAGGACTTTCACCTCTAAGAATCCATTCACTCAGGAAACCAGCTTGGAGCCAGGGCAAGTGGCTACGGCTTAATGCCATCCATCTACACTATGACGGTTCCCTCCCTCAGGAAGCTTGACTCTCACTGTGGTAGCAGCAAGGGAATGAATAGGCCAGTTAGGTGAGTGGGGTAGAGAACTGATGGGTAACAGAGAATGGAAGAAATACAATAATCTATTCCACAAAAATGAAGACCACATTCCAAATATTGTAACCTCCTTCAAAGTACTAAAAGCATTTTATCACTTGAGATTGCTGACAGGCAGAACATGCACTGTACCCTTTTAATATGGAGTAATAAACAATTTCAATTATATTCAAATGGAAAATTAAACATATTCTACAGCAACATTTTGAAATAACATTAAATTTAAAATGAAGTATATAGCATGATGAACTTACAATTAATATTGAAGAAAAATGGATCACTTGAGGGGTTACTGGTACTGTTTAACACACCACATTCATACGATCGCATGTCAAACCAAGTAATCTGTGATACTGTTAAAGTTCTGTTATTTTCAAAAGACAGTCTCCCATGTGTGACAATGATTTCATTATTTTTAAACCACTGATAGGAAACCTCTGTGTCTGAAGTGCTACAGTTCAAAACTACTGTATAATTTTCTACTGGATTGGTTTTTTTAAATTTGGGAATTTAGGAAAAAAAAAAAAAAGGTTTTTGGAGAAGAAAATCACCTTTTTTTTTATTATTTTTTTGTTTTTTTTTTTATTTTGGTTTTTTTTTTTTTTTTTTTTTTTTGTTTTTTTGTTTTTTTTTTTTTTTTTTTTTTTTTTTTTTTTTTTTTTTTTTTTTTTTTTTTTTATTTTTTTTTTATTTTTTTTTTTTTTTTGGGGGGGGGGGGGGGGGGGGGGGGGGGGGGGGGGGGGGGGGGGGGGGGGGGGGGGGGGGGAAAAATTCCAAAGGAAAAAGGAAAAAAAAGGGGAAAAGGGGGAAAAAAAAAAAAAAAAAAAAAAAAAAAAAAACCAAAGAAAAAAATAATTAAAAAAATGTTCCAAAACACCAAAAAATTGGGGCCCCCTTGGAAAAAATTTTTTCAAAAACATCCAAAAAATTTTTTTTTTCCCCCCTTTTGCCCCAATTATATTTTTAAAAAATTACCGTAACAAAAGTGAATACAATGAGCAATCCATTTGGAGATGGTTTGTTTTGAAATAGCTTTACCCTGAGCCCCAGGAGCAAAACTAACCAATAACTGATTTTTGAAAGGATTTAGTCCTGTCTAAGTAAAATATCAGCTGTCTATGCATATCAAGAAAGTGCAGAATCCTTTCCCCTTTATTTTGGGGATTGTTGAAAAATGTAGGCGGGTGAATGGATTGGTTAAGGGTTAAACTGGAAATAACCTTAGGCATAAAGGATGGATTGGTTCTCAGAGAAACCCGATCTGAGGGAAAAATAATGGAAGGTTCTACTGACATTAAGGCTTGCAGCTCAGATACCCTTCTAGCTGAAGTAACAGCTAAAAGGAAAGCAGTCTTCCAGGATAGAAACTTCAAATCTGCAGAGGCAGCTGGTTCAAAGGGAGGCAGAGTAAGCTTTTTCAGGACAAAATTAATATCCCAAGCAGGAGTAGGAGCTCTTCTTGGAGGTCTAAGATTGCTAGCTCCCTCAGGACCTGCTTCATCAAGGGGTGAGAAAAAATGGGTTGCTCAAAAGAACAATGAGCAGAAATTGCTGAAGCATGAATTTTGATTGCAGAAAAGTAAAGTCCACCATTAAGCAGTCCTGCTAGGTAGTCAAGAATGAGTGAAAGAGAAGGATGAGAAGAGTCTTCTCCTTTAGCTAGCATCCAAGAGCAAAATCGTTTCCATTTATCTGCATAGGATTTTCTGGTGCTAGGCCTCCTGGCCTCATGAAGAACTTCAACCACCTGTTGGGAAAGATTTAAAGTATTAGCCAGGCAGTTAAATGCAGAGTTTGAAGATGAGGATGAAGAAACGTTCCCCCTCCCTGAACCGACAGATCTGGTACCAGGGGTTAGATGCCAAGGCTGAGCCTGGGAAAGGCTGAGAAGGAGGGGATACCAATGCTGCCTGGGTCAATCTGGTGCTATCAGAACAGCCTTTGGTTTTTTGTCCCTTATCTTTAGCAGCACTCTGGGAAGAAGAGGCAGAGGAGGGAATGCATAAACTGAGAGATGTGTCCATGGGAAGGACAACGCGTCCACCCTCCAAGCTTTGTTGTGAAACTCCCGGGTGCAGAAGGTTGGAAGGAGATGACTGGTGTGAGAGGAGAAAAGATCCACTTGTGGGGTGCCCCAATGATGAGTGATGCGATGGAAAATGTCCCTGTTCAGTTGCCACTTGTGAGGATCCAGAACATGTCAGCTTAAATGATCCGCCAAGGAGTTTAGCCTCCCTGGAAGATACTGGACTATTAGATGTAAGCCCATGGATGCTGCTATGGACCACAGTCTCATGCTTTTCTGCACAAGGGGTAAGAGCGAGTCCCCCCTTGCTTGTTGATGTACCACATGACTGTGGTATTGTCTGTCCTGACCAGCAGAGTCCCAGGGTAGAGTAGGTCCTTGAAAGCCAGCAAGGCCTGCTGCACTGCCATCAATTCTTTTAAGTTTATGTGCAGATGAATCTGCTGGGTGCTCCAAGTCCCCTGTATGCCCCTGCCCTCAAGATGAGCCCCCCATGCAACATCTGAGGCATCTGTGGTGAGAGTCTGTCTGGCAGGCAGTGGGCGGAAAGGCAGACCCTTGTTCTGAGAACAGGCTGTCGCCCACCAAAGGAACTCCAGTTGTAGACAGGGAATCGGGGGAAGAATTAAGTCTAAGTCCTATGTGTGTTGACACCAAAGATTCTTGAGGTACCACTGAAGTTTTCTCATATGCAGCCTTGCATGTGGAATCATCAAAATACATGAAGCCATGAACCCTAGTGCTTGCAGGAATTGCCTTTTAGAGAGCTGGGTCATGCTTGCCAGAGTCTTGAAATAAGCTGAAAGATCTTCTTGCTTCTGTTGAGGGAGGAATACCATCTGGGTGGTTGTATTCAGACTCGCTCCCAGGAAAACAATCTCCCTTTGAAGGAACCAACTTTGACTTCTTTTCATTGAGAGTGTAACCCAAACAGGTGAGAATGTTCTTCATGAAATCCATATCCTTTTCTAGTTGTTCTGTGGAGTTTGCTTGAGTGACACAGTCGTCCAGGTAAGGATAAATTTGAATGCGTCTCTGCCTGCAAAAAACAATGGCTAGAGCCAGGTACTTCATAAAAACTCTGGGAGTAGTAGATAAGCCAAAAGGCAATGCAGAGAATTGTAAATGTTGCTCCCCAGCCCTGAAGCAAAGGAATTGCCTGCAACTTTCCCTTATTGATGTTGCTCCCCAAACCCTGAAGCAAAGGAATGCCTGCAA